>NC_092225.1:58637423-58754923 GCF_036320965.1 Panulirus ornatus
GAGTGAGAGGAATAAGGAAGAGAGGAGTGTTTTGAGGGAGATGAGTGGGTGCATCTGTCGCTTTGATGTGAAGGATGGACGAATAGCGATGGGTGATATGAATACAAGAGTGGGTGATATAGAGGTTGGTGGTATACATGGTGGTCTTGGGGTACACATCGTGATGGAAAATGATGGCCCTGAGAAGTTGTAAGCAGGAAAAGGAATGATGATTGGGTATATATGACCTGAAAAGAGGAGCATATACAAGTGTACAAGGTGAGTGGGGTTTCTGGTAAGCGTGCATCACTGAATTATGTCCTAATTGAGAGGCGTTCAAAAGAGACACTTCTGGAAGTAAATGTGATGGGAGGGGTACCTGGTGGGATGTCGGATCACTCCTTGGGGGAGGCGAGGGAGTAAAGCTGTGGAGGCTTTCGGAAAAGAGGAAATCATGTGAGTGGAAGTGTGTGGAGGAAGTGAGTGAGCCTGAAAACAAAAGGCTTGTCTGAGGAGATATCAGGAGAGAGTGGATGATGAACGATAAAAGATGAGAGTAACTAAGGGGGTAGGATGGGGGCAAGGAACGTGCGATATCTAGTGAAGGAGTGTTTACATGTGCGGGGGCAGTGTGTAGCATGCAGGAGGTCGGGTTGGTTGTGGGCCTATAGAAAAAGGATAGTAAGCGTTGGAATTAGGAAATTAAAATGTTAGTGAGGGAGAGAAAAGAAAAGTATATAGGTGTTAACTACGTGGACGTAGTGAGAGTGATTAAGGGATGTACAGAAGGAGGCAGCAGACCAAAAGGATCTGAGATGAGTATTCTGAAGTATCCATGAACGTCCTCGAAAGGAGGATGGCAGATGTGGGGGGTTCGTTACGTTAAGATATGCCAAGTTAAGACAATTGTGGAATGTGGTTCTTGTGAAAAGAAAAGTGGTGATGAAAGCATTGCGTAAATTTGAAGTGTGGCGTGGATTTTGAACTGGATGGGACTGTAACTGGATTTCTCAAGAAGACTGGTGACTGTGTTGTAAGAATGTTCAATGTGTATATGGCACAAGGTGAGGTGGGATATGAGAAATGCCTGTAGTGGCATTGCACAAACACCAGAGAAACAAAAGTGAATGTTTGAATGACAAAGGTATATGTTTGTTGAATATACCAGGTGGTTGTATGAGCTTGATGATATAAACAAAACATCTTGAGAGGTGAAGAACATGTGAATCTGATATCTTCCTTGAAAAATATGCGCGAGACAAGCATAGAACAAAAAGCAAAATTTTCGTATGTGGCATTAATGGATCTAAGGAAAGCTTGTGCTAAGGTTGGTAGAGAAGTTTTGTGGATGTTGGTATAAATACATGGTGTGGGAGGAAAGCCACGAACCAGTAAAGAGTTACTATCATTAGAGTAGGATGTGTGAGCGAGTTAGAAGAGAGGTGGGTGAATGATTCCAGGTGAAAATCAGGTCTGCGGCAAGAGTGTGGGTTATCAGCATGCTGCTTAATCAGTTCACGGGTAGGATGGCGAGGGAGGCGAGGCTGTTGCTGTTTGATGATGAGAAGGTTCTGGTTGTAGACTAGAGTGAGATACTGCAGAATCTGGTGTCTAAGTTTGAAAGAATGCGACAAGAGGGAGAAAACCCGAGTTACTGTAAACAAAAGTATGGGTATGGAGGGAGGCTGGCTAGGAGTTTGAGTCTAAATGAGGAAAACTTAGAGGAAGTCGAGTGGCTTAGACACCTTGGAGCGGACGCATTGAATGGTACCATGGAAGGCGAATCCATTGGATGGGTGAGGAGATTAAAGGTCTTGTGTGCACTGCAGTGTTTGGGGAGAGAGAAAGAAGTCATTGTCTGTGAGGGCAGAGATAGGCATGTCTGAGGGTACAGTGGTCCCGATGGCGTTGCACGGATGCGAGGTGTGGGACTTAAGGAAAGAAATTTACAGAAGAGGGTGTATGTGCTGGAAATAAGATAATACAAATCATTTTGTCCTGTGGGGAAGGTTGATCAAATATGAAATAAAACGGTGAGAGATCTGGGACGATAGGAAAGATTATGATTTAGAAAGAGATGAAAAGGCCGAGCTGAAGTGAATTGGATATATGGAGAGGATGAGTGAAAAGAGGTTGACTAACGAGGGTATACACGTCAGGATTGAGGGGGAAAAGGCGAAAGAGGGGTCCTCCCTTAAGTGGAAGAGTTCTTCCTTTTTGATACTTGTGATCTACCCAGGGTTTTCCAACGACAACCGACATAATGATTGCCAGGCTCAGTAACAGCAGAAATGTCTGAAAAATGAGAGGAATTTTTTCTGGAAAATCACTGTCTCTCTGTCTATCTAACTCTTCTTTTCAATTCTCTGGTACTCAAAGTAACACTCGTTTACTGTTACACTTCTGGAAATACATATCAAGAATATGTTTCGAAAGCAATGGATAATAAAGGCATCAAGTAAACCCGTTACTTAATGAGGAACCCACACCCGCATGCCACGGGATCATGTCCATTTCGCACTACATCGCGGCAGCACCGATGTATTTTCTTGAACTTCCTCGTTCACATGTCACTCATCCACCTAACTATAGAAGGAATTTAACATATTACATGCCATATAGCGGCTGATAAGGTATATGCATAATTGACAAATACACTTATACATAATTGACAAATGAGATGCAGCAGAACAAATAATGTTCTTGCTTAATGGCTCGAGTGATGAGTGGGAGGAGAGGTGATAAACCTACAGCAACTAACATCCTGCTTCTTAACCGACAGTGAGGCAAAGTTATTCATACTTATTCAGCAGAGGAGACGAGAGAAGACACACAGTATGATTATTTCACACTAGAAATGTCACCCTGAAGTTGTACTATGTACGAAAGCATATCCCCAAAACCCTCAGGTCAAGAAGGGGAGGAATGACCAATAGATTCTGATACCGTAAGCTTGTAATCCTACAAGAGTGATTTCACGATCGGAATTAAGAGATCCGAAACCTTAAACAGACGCGGAGGACAAGCGAATGAAAAATCGAACGCCTTATCACCCACCATCGGCCTCTCTTTGTTCCCTTTTTCATAGTCACTGTTTGTTGAGCAGATGAAAGTCGCGGTATGATGTGCTCCCTGCGGACAAATGTAATTAATTACCGCCCCATTCTTGAGTGCGATTCTACTTAATTAAGCACCCGTACTGTAGGGAAAACTCACCTCTACGACGCACAGAAATAACGGCGACATTTAGCCCAAATGTCGGCGGCCTTTTTGGGTTATTAGCAAAACAAATAAAGCTGCAGTATCAGTCCACGAAGAATTGTGGTCAGACACGCGTCCGAAGGCGATGAAAGGGCCTGGACTTCGGCCTTCAGGGAAGCCGAACAACGCTGCCTTACGCCGGCCAAACGTGAAGGAAGGTTTGTGATCATCTCTTAAGTGTGATTATCGGCGATTGTGATCGTGTTTATTTCCTGACAGGGTTAAGGGGGGTTCACGGCCGTGGGGAAGAGAACACATGCCTAAAATGATTAAGTACGTGAGTGAAGCATTTAGTGGAACCTTCTGATTATTGTATCCTTAAAGTTGACTTGACGAAAAATAGGAATTGATGAAAAGTAATGTGGTACACACACACACACACACACACACACACACACACACACACACAAACTCAGGGGCTCCCCGCCCTGTACATACAAGTAAATATAAATGAGTAATTATGCATAAATATTATGTGCCTCCTTAACGTAGCAGTCAGCACAAGGATTCACCAGTGGCATGGGACGGTGGTGTGGGTCAGTGACAGGACAGAAGACTCGTAGCCAAACCAGCTCCTCATCCTACCCTCTGAGTACAGTCGATTAAGATGGGATATACTATCACACACACACACACACACACACACACACACACACACACACAAGGTTCACATCGTCTCATTAGTGCACGCGTGGCGGACATGACATTAATCATCCCACGCACTACCATTCCACTGGGCAACATCTTCATTCAACGTCTCATCCATTTCCTAGAAGAGAGACACAGAGAAAAAAATGGTGAAAATAAGTGAAATTTAATTTGTAGCCGTGGACCAAGGACGGCGATCCGAACAAGTTGACACTCGAGTTGCAGGTGGGTGACGTCCGAATGCTCGTCAGGTGGCCTTGGCGCGTCAGGTGACTTGAGATGGTTGGGACGTTGCAACGATAGGCCCCGTGTGCCCTCACCTGGCTTCACCGTCAGCCAAACTACTACACAACTCTGCGGATATGATACGTCAAGGCTTCTTAACTGCACAGTTTAACTGGCTTTTTAAACATATTGTGTCGTGACGTTTGACAAGTCTGCTTTTGTAAACTTAGTATAGTTTAAATTAACAATATCATATAAAACAGTAAAAGACTAAGGATGATACGGGGGCGTCGGCAGTTCGTATCAAAAAGAATTTCAGCCCTTTCATGACCATAGGGAAGGACGACCTCATCTTACCACGTACTCAAAGGAGGACCTACCAGCCCTAGCGATGGTAAGGCTATCGTCCAGCTGCCCGCTTGAGTACATGAGAGGACGAGTTGTAACACAACCATTGGAAATGGCTTGGCCATGACCACAATGAAATCTCACCACAGTCAGGGAGGAGGGCAACCCTTATCTTACCATATCCACGGTAGGATAAGACCTCACCTCATAAGCCCTGCACGACCCGTTAATGGTCACCTGTAGGGACAAACAACTTTCCATTCTTAAATTTGAGTATCTAAACTCGACCACGACAGTCGTTAAGGAAACTACTGCTGATAACTTTATACGTAAGTGAAGTGTGGTACGAAGACTTCCGGTATCTCTCAGACGAAGTGCTATTTTTGAGCAGAGAGTATCTTGCGATATGGCTTTCAAGGTGTCGTCTGATAAATGGGCAGATACCTCTAGCGTTAACAGGAAGGCTTCACCAGAAGTGGTGTGTCACACGCAGACTCGTCACTGTAACACTCCTGTCGTAACGTAAGCTGTAAGTTGAATATATTTAAGACAAACTCTGCTTGAAGTGGCCCCAGGCTGAGTGATTATGACGTGCGCTGTCCAGCTGCGTGGATGAAGTTTTTAAAATCAAGTGTTGCGGCAGCAGAGGCAAAATACATAAACTTTGACAACATACTGGGACGTCAGTTCTAAATCGTCTTGAGGGGAAAAAAATGTAATGTACCAATCCTTGATAGGTTCATTGTCCAGTGAGGGGTCATGTCCCCGGTCATGGCCACTCCTGGCTTAACACGAACCGAGTTACAAGACAGTAAGAACCATCATCAAAGCAGCATTCGCTTAAGAGTTAACCCCACAATCATATATAACTTTTTGAGAAGGCATTAGTATATGCCATCCTACTTGAACAGCCAGATCTCTCATTGCAATAACTCCAACCAACCAAACGTGTTGATGAATTTCCACCGGAAGCACATCTGAAGTTGTTTTCCCTGCCGGAGTATATGATAAGGGATCATTTCATTGGACATTCACCTAATAATGCCTAAGATGAGGTGGATCCTGTCCTATCCAATAAGAAGAGATCAATTAGGAGAATACAAGTCAGGCAGCCACTTCCACACACACACACACACACACACACACACACACACACACACACACAGCAATGCTTAAATAAATGATACGTCAAAGAATCTCTTAATCATCATCAAAGCAGTCACGTAATTCCTGATCACCACAGAAGGTTTTGAAGAAAACACGAAGATTTATGTTTACACCTCAACTGATTTTATCGACAAAGTCTCATACAACAAAAATCCACTCCCGCTACGCAAACACATGCAGCCTCGCCAAAAGCATCCGACGTTATTAAACCATCACATTCTTCTATGAAAGCCTGAGTATCCAGGTTTATTTGTGACCCCATAAAAATAGTGCCATGGCTTGCTTAAGAATCAAAGAATTATATATTTTTTTTTTCCTAATCATGATTCTTCTTTTCAATTATCAGTCGGACTATTTTACGAGGTACCACAGGGATTTAGCTTTGGTCCCTTGCTCTTTCCGATATACATCTAGTCATGCAAATTAGTTACTCAAATTCTTTGTAGATGGCATCGCTGTCGCCGACTCTGCCTCCATCTGAATCATCTCTTTGCTTGTGTAGATTCACAGGTGTACGTGCTCCAGGAGCCCTGGTGTATGATTGTGTAGATTCACAGGTGTACGTGCTCCAGACAGGCTGTCGTCCCTTAACTTTCCCCAAGATGTGTCACTTGATATGTCACAGTTATTACGATTCATCACATGAAATCGATATATTCTACGTTAGCTGGAAGAATTCTTTTTTTATCATTATTACAGCATCTAGACGGGTCCCTTAAAGTGGAAAAAGACACGAGTCCTTCAGATTCAAGAGAAAACAACAAAGTGGTATACTGTGTCCCATTAAAGAGCCGACTAAGGGAATGCATGATTGTGATGATACATGCCAGCGCCTGCCAGGGGAATGCTCTGCAGGGCTGTCGGGGTAACATGAAGAGTGACAACGTGTCTTTTGATCACAAACCATAACTATGCACCTACACATCATACCTGGCTCCACCCTAAGTTCAAACATTACATCAACTACGTCAACCTTTGGTCCTCCTTTATACAAACAAGAAGACCCACACCCTGCTCGACCACCCAGTCTTGTTAATGACGAAGCCATAAATATGCAACAAGAGGCGCAAGGACACGACATGTCCCCCAACAACGTAATCTCACGTCACAGTAAATCTACTGCATCTCGCGCCGCTGTTCTGCAACTCATCCACGCAGTTTTACGACTCTGCATCAGTACTTCTATCTCGCCTGTTTGTGAGGGCTAGATTCTTCATCAATAACCAAGCTAAATCAATGAATCTGCATCATCACTCGTATCTACTGTTGATGAATGCAACATAATCGTTTAATTCTGCACACTCAACTTAATGAGTAAAAATAGACCAACACTCCTGACAAGGAGGGTGTAAGATGGTTCGGGACCACTTCAACACGTGTAAATCAGGAGGGCAGTACTTCCCTGGGCGGCTGCTGTCTACAAACTCCTAACACGAAGGATGCAAAGAGGGTTGAGGGAATCAGTTCTACACACCTCTCTGGAATGGACAGCGATAGCTGACGAAGGGCACCAACTTCTCTCACGCTCTCCCTATCCCTCACTCCCATCATTTCTGCCTCCTCCTGTTGACTACCTGCGTGTCTGATGGCTCGAAGGGAACATGCTAGCGACCCCTGCACTTCTCTGGGTGTTTCCATGTGGAGCTTCTAGCGGAGGTTTCTTTAGGGTTTCCTTATCTTTTAACGGATGGCTCCCGTCAAGCTACTGAACTGGTAGAAGCGGACGCACAGGATCTTAAAACAGATAATTCATCTGTCCTCAGGAGGTAAGTCATAACCCAACAAAAGCTTTGATGCTCTCTGCATTCAAAGAAATATCTGCCTACTTGCAGGTGCTTGTCGTTTTTGAAGTAGACAATGACATGATAAAGACAGAAACTACTGCCCGTTATATATATACTTCCATACCAATCTCTCGTGGCACAATACCATACCTATATACAGCTCCACAACCACAAATCCACTTAATATTCATCTCTGTACCTACTAACCCCCACTCACAGGTCTACCATCACGATAAAATCTACACATTCACCAACGATTTAGTATCTATTCTACATGTGGTCAACGCTTCCGAGTTCGCAATCACATCAACTTCCATACATTTTAACATCCCCAGTCCTACTTATACCCACCACAGATCAACACTAAAATTCATATAAAAACGTCTTCGGTCAGGACCAACACATCCAGCTCTGCGCTAACAACAGCCTCACATCGACACACACCGTCATGTACTACACTGACGTACACATTCCTTCCTACACACCCACATGGACCAGCACACAGTGAGGCAGTACTGTAAGTCTCCATACTTCCAGAGTTACTTACCATCGTCATGAAAACTAAATGCTGACTCAGTAGGAAGGCATTCAAGATCTTCCTTCATTTGAGAGTTATGATGACCACAGTGAGATATCACCCCAGAGAGATATCTATCACCAGTGAGATATTTATCACGAGTGAGATACTTATCACCAATGTGAGATACTGATCACCACTGTAAAATATTCATGACTTGTCTCCTGTCTCTGTGATTTGTACTGTGGGTCAATCATCACGAAGGAAGGTTGCTGATGATGAACTACTGCCTCGCCCACTAGAGCTGAGCTGGTACTCAACGTGGCCGACCTGTCTGCTATCTTAACATCTCCCTAAGCCCGAGGGGACAGTTCACCACCAGCCACTACCACCATCTGCCATAATCGTATAATCAGCACCTGCAGCCGATACTTTTCTCTCTCGCTATTAGAGGCGAGATGCCGATAGCGGCCGAGACTAAAGGCCCGAGTATGTGGAACGTAATCACTGTTTCAAAGTCTATATTAAGCGAGACTACAGTCATAGATGATATTATTATATTATAAAAAAAAAAGACAAGGGTCTTAGCTTGAGTTATAGATGACATAATTCTTTAATCCTCGCGGGGTTTGTCAGATTCGAATCTGTTTCATTCCTTGTCGTCTGTCGAGTGGATGTAATCACGGCGCGAAAAGCGGATTTGCCATTTCGTCTTCCAAAGCGCTACCCCCACCCTCCGTGTCACAGAAGACATTGGCGTGGGTACCTTTTGGAAAGCATACCAAGGATGATCGCGTGCGCTTACAGTGTTCTTCAGCCATACGGGGAAAGCTTTACTGACAAGCCTCCGTATGACGAGTGATGAGCGTCGTGATCCAAGGGGTGATAGTGATGATACGGCATCATCGTGCCGGAAAGGAAGGTTATTGCTGGTAATCTCAAGAGAACATTATCATACAGCATACGCACACTGCTGCACCTCTCACCAGCAGAGGTAGGCGCCAAAACCTGAACAACTGTGTGCTGTAAAAGGCGAAGGTTCTTGACATATATGTGGCTCTTCTTACACCTTCGCGTGGCTCTTCAGGGCAGCCCAGGATTCTCGTCACCTTCTTAGATATTAAGCAATCATCCTCTGACGATGTGATTACTACACGAAAGTGCACTTGGGAACTTATCGTGTTTCATTTTCCCCGTGGACCCATAGGAATACATATATATATTTTTCATACTATTTGCCATTTCCCGCATTAGCGAGATAGCGCTAAGAGCAGTGGGTTGAGCCTTAGAGGGAATATCCTCACTTGGCCCCCTTCTCTGCTCCTCTTTTGAAAAATTAAAAGAAAATGAGAGGGGAGGATTTCCAGCCCCCGCTCCCTCCTCTTTTAGTCGCCTCATATATATATATATATATATATATATATATATATATATATATATATATATATATATATATATATACACAGTTAGGGGATAGGGGAGAAAGAATACTTCCCACGTATTCCCTGCGTGTCGTAGAAGGCGACTAAAAGGAAAGGGAGCGGGGGGCTGGAAATCTTCCCCTCTCATTTTTTTTTTAATTTTCCAAAGGAAGGAACAGAGAAGGGGGCCGGGTGAGGAAGTTTCCTCAGAGGCCCAGTCCTCTGTTCTTAACGCTACTTCGCTGAGGCGGGAAATGGCGAATAGTATGAAAGAAAGAAAAAATATATTATCCCTGAGGATAGGGGAGAAAGAATACTTCCCACGTATTTCCTGCGTGTCGTAGAAGGCGACTAAAAGGGGAGGGAGCGGAGTGCTGAAAATCCTCCCCTCTTTTTTTTTTTAATTTTCCAAAAGAAGGAACAGAGAAGGGGGCCAGGTGAGGATATTCCCTCAGAGGCCCAGTCCTCTGTTTTTAACGCTACCTTGCTAATGCGGGAAATGGCGAAAAGTTTGAAAGAAAGAAAAGAATATATATATATATATATATATATATATATATATATATATATATATATATATATATATATATATATGGGGGTAGGAGAGAAAGAATACTTCTCACGCATTCCTCACGTGTCATAGAAGGAGACTAAAGGGGACGGGAGCGGGGCGCTAGAAACCCTCCCCTCCTTGTATTTTAACTTTCTAAAAGGGGAAACAGAAGAAGGAGTCGCGCGGGGAGTGCTCATCCTCCTCGAAGGCTCAAATTGGGGTGTCTAAATGTGTGTGGATATAACCAAGATGAGAAAAAAGGTGAGATAGGTAGTATGTTTAAGGAAAGGAACCTGGATGTTTTGGCTCTGAATGAAACGAAACTCAAGGATAAAGGAAAAGAGTGGTTTGGGAATGTCTTGGGAGTAAAGTCAGGGGTTAGTGAGAGGACAAGAGCAAGGGAAGGAGTAGCACTACTCCTGAAACGGGAGTGGTGGGAGTATGTGACAGAGTGTAAAAAGTAAACTCTAGATTGATATGGGTAAAACTGAAAGTTGATGTAGAGAGATGGGGGATTATTGGTGCATATGCACCTGGGCATGAGAAGAAAGATCATGAGAGGCAAGTGTTTTGGGAGCAGCTGAATGAGTGTGTTAGTGGTTTTGATGCACAACACCGGGTTAGTGATGGGTGATTTGAATGCAAAGGTGAGTAATGTGGCAGTTGAGGGAAAAATTGGTATACATGGGGTGTTCAGTGTTGTAAATGGAAATGGTGAAGAGCTTGTAGATTTGTGTGCTGAAAAAGGACTGGTGATTGGGAATACCTGGTTTAAAAAGAGAGATATGCATAAATATACGTATGTAAGTAGGAGAGATGGCCAGAGAGCGTTATTGTATTAAGTGTTAATTGATAGGCGCGCGAAAGAGAGACTTTTGGATGTTAATGTGCTGAGAGGTGCAACTGGAAGGATGTCTGATCATTCTCTTTTGAAGGCGAAGGTGAAGATTTGTAAAGGTTTTCAGAAAAGAAGAGAGAATGTTGGGGTGAAGAGAGTGGTGAGAGTAAGTGAGCTTGGGAAGGAGACTTGTGTGCGGAAGTACCAGGAGAGACTGAGTACAGAATGGAAAAAGGTGAGAACAAAGGAGGTAAGGGGAGTGGGGGAGGAATGGGATGCATTTAGGGAAGCAATGATGGCTTGCGCAAAAGATGCTTGTGGCATGAGAAGCGTGGGAGGTGGGCAGATTAGAAAGGATAGTGAGTGGTGGGATGAAGAGGTAAGATTATTCGTGAAAGAGCATCTTTCTCTCTCTCTCTCTCTCTCTCTATATATATATATATATATATATATATATATATATATATATATATATATATATATATATATATATATATGATAGAGTTGATAGAGATGCTCTGTGGAAGGTATTAAGAATATATGGTGTGGGAGGCAAGTTGTTAGAAGCAGTGAAAAGTTTTTATCGAGGATGTAAGGCATGTGTACGTGTAGGAAGAGAGGAAAGTGATTGGTTCTCAGTGAATGTAGGTTTGCGGCAGGGGTGTGTGATGTCTCCATGGTTGTTTAATTTGTTTATGGATGCGGTTGTTAGGGAGGTGAATGCAAGAGTTTTGGAAAGAGGGGCAAGTATGAAGTCTGTTGGGGATGAGAGAGCTTGGGAAGTGAGTCAGTTGTTGTTCGCTGATGATACAGCGCTGGTGGCTGATTCATGTGAGAAACTGCAGAAGCTGGTGACTGAGTTTGGTAAAGTGTGTGAAAGAAGAGAGTTAAGAGTAAATGTGAATAAGAGCAAGGTTATTAGGTACAGTAGGGTTGAGGGTCAAGTCAATTGCGAGGTGAGTTTGAGTGGAGAAAAACTGGAGGAAGTAAAGTGTTTTAGATATCTGGGAGTGGATCTGGCAGCGGATGGAACCATGGAAGCGGAAGTGGATCATAGGGTGGGGGAGGGGGCGAAAATTCTGGGAGCCTTGAAGAATGTGTGGAAGTCGAGAACATTATCTCGGAAAGCAAAAATGGGTATGTTTGAAGGAATAGTGGTTCCAACAATGTTGTATGGTTGCGAGGCGTGGGCTATGGATAGAGTTGTGCGCAGGAGGATGGATGTGCTGGAAATGAGATGTTTGAGGACAATGTGTGGTGTGAGGTGGTTTGATCGAGTAAGTAACGTAAGGGTGAGAGAGATGTGTGGAAATAAAAAGAGCGTGGTTGAGAGAGCAGAAGAGGGTGTTTTGAAATGGTTTGGGCACATGGAGAGAATGAGTGAGGAAAGATTGACCAAGAGGATATATGTGTCGGAGGTGGAGGGAACGAGGAGAAGTGGGAGACCAAATTGGAGGTGGAAAGATGGAGTGAAAAAGATTTTGTGTGATCGGGGCCTGAACATGCAGGAGGGTGAAAGGAGGGCAAGGAATAGAGTGAATTGGATCGATGTGGTATACCGGGGTTGACGTGCTGTCAGTGGATTGAATCAGGGCATGTGAAGAGTATGGGGTAAACCATGGAAAGCTGTGTAGGTATGTATATTTGCGTGTGTGGACGTATGTATATACATGTGTATGGGGGTGGGTTGGGCCATTTCCTTCGTTTGTTTCCTTGCGCTACCTCGCAAACGCGGGAGACAGGGGAAAATGAAACACGAAAAGTTCGCAAGTGCACTTTCGTGTAATTATCACATCATCAGGGGAGACACAGGAGAAAAATATAAAAGTCAGTTGATATACATCGAAGAGACGAAGCTAGGACGCCATTTGGTAAACATGTGATTGTCCAAAACATGTTGACAGCAATGCACTATAGGTGAAGGAGCCTTGTCAACATGCACTGTCAACTCATCTTAAGAATTATATTTTCCATCATCAGTTTGAGTATGGAGCCATCATACTGGGTAACAACAGAACCTACGTGTTATGAACTTGGGGGAGGGGGTGTGTTATAGATCGTATCACAGAGAGACGAAAATAGAAGACATTAAAACAGAATTATCAACCTATGTGGTACCGGGAGTGACGTCATTATGGCCGCCATCTTGTCGAGTTTCGATAGTAAGCTTTTCTTTAATTCGTATGAGAAACAGTTGTGGATCATACAGTATAATCAAAGAGGAAGATAATTAAGCTGGGATTATCAAAACCTTGTAAGAACGCATCGAGACGAGGTGAACGACAAGGTGAAGGACTTGTTCGCCCCAAATCATTTCAATCATTACTTAATGACAAAGGGTAAACAACAAACAAAAACGACAAAATATAAACGACAGATGGCATTACTAAACGGCAAAATGTCAACGATAGTGACAAATTGTAAACGATGGATGCATTACGAAAAGACAAAATGTAAACGATAGATGCATTAGTAAACGACAAACTTTAAACCACTGATGCACTGGTAAAAGACAAACTTTAAACGACGTTGATTATGCTCACAAAGATAAAGGAAAGATTATATAAAGATTATAGAAGTTACAGCCAATTATCTTGTTAGGAGGTAAAGGACCCTCAAGACAGCGCTCGTTTACCTTCGCTAGTCGCTGAGTATCAGTTTCACTCTTCCTCCTCCGACAGTTCCATCCCTAAATCCTCTAAGTCCATTCGTTCGATGAGGCCTGCATCGCCTCCTTCCTCCTCGTACTGTTCCAACAGCTTGTAGATCTGCAACTTCAATTTCTCGTTCTGCTGCAGCAGATACTGCGTTCTGTAGGCAAGGTATCCTACGTACAGGGAGATATTTATACCGGTAATTGTCACCAGGATTGTCAAGCTCCAGAATCTGGCCCTCTTCTTGCCCTCCCAGACGGTCTGGATCTGGGATTTGAGGGAGAACGTCGGCATCTCCTTCACCTTCACGTTATATGAGGCTGTGTGATACGTTACACCCGAATGGCCGTACCGCAGGATACAATCCCACCTGCCAGTGGCGTTTTTAGGGGCGGCACCGAGCAGAAGGATATCGTCGAGGAAGGTGTTCACGTCAGGTATAGACAGGTACTCCGTGCCATTATGGTACCAGAATAAGTCTAGGTTTCCTAAAGTCATCCTACTCAACTCTCGAGCGCCGCATCGGAGAATGAGTTGCGTTCCCTCCACGATCCACATGTGGTAGAAGGCTGTGCTTACGGAGAAGGGGAAGGCGTACACCACCGTGTAGACGGCGGGTCCCGTCTCTGCTACACACAGCCAAAGTCCATTCTACTCCGGTGAGGCGCTCGTCACTACCAGAGAATCGATCTTGTTAACGTACACATGTGGAACCTGCCATTTAGCTCGGAGTGTGAAAAGCCCAGTGTTGTTCTGGAAGTATCTGCCGGTGTAATGCTGCCAGAAAAAGGTGGCGTTGGGAGACTCCTTCACCACAGCCTTATATGCCCTGCCTTTCCTACACTTGAAGTACACGGAGCGACGAGCCTCAGTATTTAAGCTCATATTGTAATTGATAATCACGTCACGAATGATCTCCTCAGTTGCTTTAGATACCATTCCACAGGGGCGCTCATTACATATACCCCATCTTTTACCGGGTCCCCGACAACCACGCCCCAACGAGGATGGTGGTGGATTACTACAGTATCTCACAAGTACACCAAGTCCGCCACCACAGGGTTTGTCGCACGACTCTGTCTGCCAATCAGACCAGCCTCCATCCCTTGGCTTAATGTGAAGATCCTATGGCGGCACGGTGTCACTGAAAGCCCAAAACACCCTCGTTGAGTATGAGACGAAAGCTATGTATTTGGGTTTGTAGGTCTTAATCTCTTCGCTGCGGATTTCCACCGGTGGTATCCTACCAGCTTTATGGACAGGCGGATATAACATTGCCGTATATTGCAAAAGTCCTTTACTATATTCGAACTTCAGTGAAATACGGACCATGTAGTCCATGAAATAAGTTTTTCTGTGGGCATAGCGCCACGTTGAGAAATCCGGCGCACTTCCCCTTAGAGTGATTCCACTTGATACGCCAAACATCACTGAGTTTATGTTTACTAACGATATGTATTCCATACTTGGGTAAACATTGTGTGCTATGCCAAGGATAGCTCCTCCGCGACCGATTTTGCTGTCTCCTTTCACCCACACATCAAACTTGTCGGAATCTATCTTGTACACTGCCTAGATGTCAATCAACGCCTGCCTATAGCTCCCTCTAACCAATTCCTGTGTGCCTCCATACTTGAGAGTAGCCCACCATGGATCTATAGTGTAGTTAACATGCGTGTTGTTGGTCTCGAAGTACTGCTTTAATTGCGGCACCCTATCCTGAGCCTCTAGTTTGACCATGACGTACACCGGGTACACTGGCCGTTGGCTTTCCTTCGGTTTTTCGAGACAAGAGTCGAATCTTATCTTCGACAATGTTGAGTGTGTCTGGTATGTAAAGATGGCCTCGGTGGTTTCATTGTGGAAAAGAGCCCACACGTCATCTGAGACTATAAGGACGTATGGGACGAACCGCCAGGGGACGATAAACGAGGGCATGGGAGTCGAACGGGGCTACTTGAGTGCATCGAAAAACACCTACGTCTCGTTTATCTAAAGAATCACCTCGATGTTCTTATCCTGATCGTAAAAATATACGCACAGTTTTTCCCCGCTGAGGCCGTGATTCCAGCTCCTAAGGAAGAACCTAATTCTTCTCTCACCGTGAAGTCCAGAGAGCAAGGGGTGGGTGGCATTGGTGTAGGCCTACCCTGCAAGTAAGTTAACGAAAAACGCGGACTCCTTGTCGTCGCATACTTCGCCCACTGCGGTTGGCGCATACGACTGGTACAAGACCTAATCCCTGTCATCCCCACTTTTCATCAAGTTGTCTATCCTCTCCAGCTCCGCGTGATCGAGCTGCCTCTTGAGATAACCAGAGGTAAATATACGGAGCTTATACCTAATTCGTCTCGGATATTTGTAGATGTATTTCTCGGTGCTTTAGAGACCGTATATGACGCTATATTGTAGGTTAGCGAAGCCAGGTACGGAGCTGCACTGTCGGGACTCAATGATTTCATTACATGTGGGGGTATGACACGATTCCTTGCGCCACTAAAGGTCCGTGTAACACCACAAATTTTTCTAATCATATTTAAACTTGTGGTCTGTCACCACTCGGCATTAGTTTTCATTGTAATCCCAATCTTTGCCGGGAAGATGTTCTAATATCTAATCATGGTTGCTGTAAGCCCTCCAGGGCATGCACGTTCGTCCAGATTTTGCCCAGGTTACATGTCCTCTGTACTCCTCCAGCCTCTGTGCGCAATCAGTTGCATAGTAATTCGACCACAGAGGTTTACAACTGTCGTGGAGAACGCGGTAGTAAACATGACCCACATCCTCCATCCTTGAGGAATCGAAGAACAACTTATGTCTGCTCTTAGCAAGCGTCCAGAAACGTGGGAAAATAGGGTGATGCAAGTGGGTCGTGTGCACGATCTTTCTGCCGTAGTGGATACGAAGCTCGACGGAACTGTTCAATGGCGGAGCCTCAGAAGACAGGATATCCAGTATTACTCCCTCGCCCGGCGTTAATGGTGGATATCTACCTTCCCATGCCTCATCCCTCTCTTCAGATAATGGCACACACTACATTTCTTCCGTTTTCACGTTATAGTAAATTACATTTGGGCACTTGATGACCCTTATTCTTCTGTTACCAACCAGAATCTATACCATGTTCACCTTCAAATCCGTAAGATTGTACAATTCTCTGTAACCCTCGAGAGTCATGGAGTCGTCCTTCTTAAATTTCCACTGATTAAGGTCTGATTGTGTAATGGGCTTACTGCTTAGCAGCACAGAGAAGGGCGCATTGAAAATCTGGATTTGCAATCTTCTCTCACTAATCGGGTTATACTCAAGTTTCACGACTTTCCCGGGCGGGGGATCTACAGAAGGCTGAAGGCCGATTTGGGGCATAACTGCCCATGCTGTCTGCCAGACTTTCTTCTTAGACATCTTCACCACACCCTCGGTGCAATAAAAGCCCTTTCGATTGACTTCATCGAGTGCTGCCAATATGGTGCTGTTCAGGGACGTCATGTAGATCAATTTGGGCATACTCAGTCTCTCCTTCTTCCTCCCAACGAACTCGACGATTTCATCGTTCGTCTCGCTCCCATAGAAGATCTGAGCCTTATCATGGTATATAACTACTCGGAACTCTACCCATCTGTACATGACGGATGCCCAACCCATAGTACCCGGACCCTTTTATCTGTGCCACATGTAGGCCTTCTACGATCCGCTGGAGAGTCTCTGCTCGTGCCCGAGATAGATTCCATTTTTACGTATGTGAATCTTAACCAAGTCGACGAACGTTTCGTCAGGCGTGAGAATCATACAAAAATGAAAGTGCTCCACATCCCTCGGATCAGCCAGTCGAATACGGAATCGAACAATAGTTACGGCATATGAGCGGACGAAGGCCATGAACGGTAGGCGGTGGAACATCCTGCCTTCGTCACCGTATGGGAAGTCGAACGGCTCGGAAGGAGTAAGGTACCACGTCGTCGGGACCAGATCGCTCATGTCTATCAATCCTACTCTGACTGAGTACATCGGTGATTCGCCACCCATCAGTGGAATGTCGCATGGATAATACACCTCATAAGTCTGGTTGAACCTCTCCTCGACGGTTACGTTCTTCCTCACCTTTAAATGTCTCCGTCCTTACGTTATTTCTTTGACTGAGTAAGTGACTCTGTGGCTAGTGAGGACGATGATGCATGCCGGGCCCATGAAGCCAGGCCGATATGTACATCTGTCTCTACATCCGGTTTCTGGTCTCATGTCAGCTTTGCCGCCGTACTCCTCCCCTACAACACCGCTCCTGAAATGCAGGAGCACCGGGCACAGCGGAATCTCACAAGACATCGACTCGTTCTCCACGTTTAACTTGTAGCTTCGCAGGTAAGCGAAGCAGAAAGGTTAATCTTTATATCCAGCCGGGTTTCGGCACCAGTTCCTGTTCAGCTCCAGACTGTGACCGGGAAAATTCTTCTCCTCCGTGAAGGGCATCATTTTTAGAGACGAAAACTTGAATTCACCGAGTGATCGTAGAAACCTGTGCTCTTGCACGTAAAGATAAGGTTCTGCGATTTCTTCCCACTTCCTACACTTGTAGGGCGTATCTCCATCTGGCGTGAGAGGGGTGCTCATATAACCGACATACTCTTAACCCTTCATAGTCATCAAACAATGCCTTTTCTTCCAGGTAATGTCGTCAGGGTCGAACATGTGGGAGTAGGCCTCCTGAAGTAAGACGTCGAAGGCTTCACACTTCGTCTGCAGCCTCAGCAGCAGGATAAGTACAATGAAGGCGCCGGTAAGATTCATACGGCAATTCACGGTCATTGAGAAGAGCTCTGTCAAATACACCTTGTTAATTTGTACACCGCAGTCCTAAGCGACCATAAACAAAATTATCAGATGCCTAACGTAGTAAAGTTGGACGTAAACAGGTAAAATCTATCAACACTAGATAGTAAATGGAAGAGTTTCTTAGTTATGGTAGTTCGTGGAGTATGTCAGTGATGGTAGGTAGTGGAGTATGTCAGTGGTAGGTAATGGAGTATGTCAGTGATGGTAAGTAGTGAAGTATGTCAGTGATGGTAAGTAGTGATGTCAGTAATGGTAAGTGGTGGAGTTTGTCAGTGATGGTAGATATTGGAGTTTGTCAGTGATGGTAGGCAGTGGAGTATATCAATGATGGTAGGCAGTGGGCTATGACAGTGATGGTAGATATTGGAGTATGTCAGTGATGGTAGGAAGTGGAGTTAGTCAGTGATGGTAGGTGGTGAATTATGTCAGTGATGGTAGGTAGTGAAGTATGTCAGTGATGGTAGGTAGTGAAGTATGTCAGCGATGGTAGGTAGTGGAGTTTGTCAGAGATGGTAAGTAGCGAAGTATGTCAGTGATGGTAAGTAGTGATGTCAGTAATGGTAAGTGGTGGAGTTTGTCAGTGATGGTCGGTAGTGGAGTATGTCAGTGATGGTCGGTAGTGGAGTATGTCAGTGATGGTCGGTAGTGGAGTATGTCAGTCACGGTAGGTAGTGGAGTATGTCAGTCATGGTAGATAGTGGAGTATGTCAGTAATGGTAGGTAGTGGAGTAAGTCAGTGATGGTCGGTAGTGGAGTATGTCAGTGATGGTAGGTAGTGGAGTAAGTCAGTGATGGTCGGTAGTGGAGTATGTCAGTGATGGTAGGTAGTGGAGTATGTCAGTGATGGTAGGTAGTGGAGTTTGTCAGTGATGGTAGATAGTGGAGTATGTCAGTGATAGTAGATAGTGGAGTTTGTCAGTAATGGTAGAAAGTGGAGTATGTCAGTGATGGTAGGTAGTGGAGTTTGTCAGTGATGGTAAGAAGTGATGTCAGTAATGGTAAGTAGTGATGTCAGTAATGGTAAGTAGTGATGTCAGTAATGGTAAGTGGTGGAGTTTCTCAGTGATGGTAGGTAGTGGAGTATGTCAGTCATGGTAGGTAGTGGAGTATGTCAGTGATGGTAGGTAGTGGAGTTTGTCAGTGATGGTAGATAGTGGCGTATGTCAGTGATGGTAGGTAGTGGAGTATGTCAGTGATGGTAGATAGTGGAATATGTCAGTGATGGTAGGTAGTGGAGTATGTCAGTGATGGTAGGGTAATGGAGTATGTCAGTGATGGTAGGTAGTGGAGTTTGTCAGTGATGGTAGATAGTGGAGTATGTCAGTAAGGTAAGTGGTGGAGTTTGTCAGTGATGGTAGATAGTGGAGTATGTCAGTAAGGTAAGTGGTGGAGTTTGTCAGTGATGGTAGATAGTGGAGTATGTCAGTAAGGTAAGTGGTGGAGTTTGTCAGTTATGGTAAGTGGTGGAATCTGTTAGTGATGGTAAGTGGTGGAATTTGTCAGTGATGGTAGGTAGTGGAAAATGCCAGTGATTATGGGGAGTGGAGTATGTCAGTTATTGTAAGTAGTGGAGTATGTTAGTGATGGTAAATAGTGGAGTATGTCAGTGATGGTAGTTAGTGGATTATGTCAGATGATAGATTGTGATTTCAGTGATAGTAAATAGTGGAGCATGTCAGTGATGGTAGATAGTAGAGGTTGTCAGTGATGGTAGGTAGTGGAGTTTATAAGTGACAGCAGACAGTGTTGTTTAACAATGACGGAAGGTTGTGTTTATCAGTGATAGTAGAGTAGTGTGACAGTGATGGCTGAAAATTGTCTTTGAAAGTGATCGAAGGCAGTGGTGTTGTTGGACAGTGATGTTAGAGAAATGTGTCTAAGAGCGAGGGTAGACAATGGTGTTTGACAGTGATAGTAAGTAGTAATGGTCGACTTTGCACTTCTATTCTTTGGAAAAAGCGACTCTTCTTTAGTTGAATTATTTTTCGTATTTCATCCATACATTTATTATGTCTCGGTCCCCAGTGGAAAAAAAAAGAAACATAGTGCTTCCCTTTAGTGTCATCTTTCAATCAAAGTTTGTTGTCTTTTCATCAGCCAGCATCCTAACCCATAGCTTTTGACCTGACTCGTGAAGGTTTGGTCAAGGGCGGTGGAGTCGAAGGGGTAGTGAAGATGCGTTTCTGAGGGAGGTGACGATGCGTTTGTTGGATGGGGACGTACAACACTTTCTCGCGAAGGGTGACTTTTTATAATTCACCTAATATTCTATGCTTATGAGCAAGTTTCATAACGATATTCCTAGACAGTATTTCATAAGGTTCATCAGTATTTTGAAAGGTAAGGAGCTGTAAGCGAAAAGCATCAAACTCTCACAATCATGTCTCGTCAAACGCATCAGCAACCAGTTTAAACTTTTAGCACTGGCGTGAAGCAGGTATCTACGATCGCCAATATACGCAAGTGAATCCATTATATCTCTACTCGGCACTGTCACTCACCATCATGTTGATTATGAGAATTGAGCATAGGACTCATCTTCACTACATCCATGATGAATCTACATTCACTTCACCACTGTCAAACGCATCTTCACTACATCCTCGACGTCACAGTCCTCTGACTAGACCCTTACGGGTCAGGTCAAAGGCCATCTTCACTACACCCTTATCTTCACTACACATGTCTTTTCTTTTGAGATTTCTCGGCTTTTCCTTGTTCTGCTCCTCTCGCTTCTTCTTTCCTTACACCCGTCAAACCCTGCATGGGTGGGTGTTATCAACATCATAACAGGAAAGATGTGGTCTACGGGGGTCGACGTGCAATCAATGGACTGAACCAGGGTGTGAGAAACGTGTGAGGTAAACCATGGAAAGGTCTGAACCATATATCATCTCTGAATCCCACTGAATCCTACTCCCTCACCACAAACTCGCCAGAACCTATTGTAACACTATTCCATACTCTGTGTGAAATTCAGTGTCCCATTCTATGCTCCTAAAGAAGCTGACTATATAGAGTCCATAATGCGTCCTCCTGGAGTTTATAATATGGCTCTTCCCCCATCCCAATACATCTTTGAGAACCAGGCCCGTGCCACAGTGTCCTGCGGGATAACGCCTACGAAATGGGTCACCACGAGAAACATCCTGTCTGTCGTACATGGGTGGGAGATGAGATGCTGACGCTACAATCAACCTCTCTGACTCTCAGCGTGTTCACTATCATGCTAATACAAGCATGTCTTTCTGGACGCAATTTTTCCCCTTTTATATATCGTTGTCCCCGTATTTCTCGTCCCCCGTGTGGACCCAGCGGTTCCCGTATCACGTGTGGTTTACCGAATTGTTCAGTGTGGGAAGTGTGTTATACGTTTGTGGGACCCCATCTCTTAAAATGTATGTGTTTGTGTGTGTGTGTGTGTGTGTGTGTGTGTGTGTGTGAGAGAGAGAGAGAGAGAGAGAGAGAGAGAGAGAGAGAGAGAGAGAGAGAGAGAGAGAGAGAGAGTGAGTTATATAGATACACACAGACCAAAGGTCCAAGCTGATCTAATTAACCTCAGTAGTCCTAGGGTCAGGTCCCGTTACTCTCTCTTGATGGTCAGGTCATCGAACAGCTAACTACCAGCTTAAGAAAACTGACCCCTCCCGTCTTCCAGCATAACAAGGGGGGGTTGTATGGAGCCCCATGTCTTTATTAGCTAAAATCTTACACGCTCATATCCTCTACGACACGAGGCTTATATCTTATTAGCTCTACAAATTTAAGATAAACGTTCGACTTCAAATTTCTGATGTAAAGGATATAAAGCAAATAACTTCATCATGACCGAACGAAGGAAATGTGGGGAGTCACGGGTGGTCCGTACCTAGCAATTGGAAGACCACCACAGCAGACCATATTGGCCCACCAAACACTGAAGAACGCTGCCTTTGTCTCCAGGGCGCAGACACTACCTGGAGATCATGGGCAAACAAAAGTGATATACGCGTAAACACCAGACGTAAAGGATGGGATTTTTTATCTTCCAATCTTGATAACCTCACATACGGGCTGGGTGTCGTCGAATGACGAGACAGGTGGTTCTTGCGCAAGCGTACGGGACTTCTTTGTGTTCAGCGTCCTTAGGGAAGGAGGTCATGCACATTGCCAGCCCCATACGTCCGTCTTTCCAAACGACTCCTTCATCGGTGTCTCCCATAGCAGAACCAACGGAACCATTTGACCGATACACAGCTTTTTCTTTTATGACCCAAGTGTCACATTACTGTAGGGCATAAAATTATCTGACTTACTGACTGAAATACGAACACATTGACAGATATCTTGCGGGTTATCTGACCGAAATGTCATCACACTGGTATACATATATATTTTGATGGGCATGTACACTACATCACTGACATTTCAATATTGATCTGACAGACTCAAACAGATGACTATGAATACTATAGAAAAGTTTGAGGAAACAAGACTTCAGCGTAAACAGGGCACTCCGCACGCACGTGCGTGGTGTTATGGATGACTCGAACACGTACATACGCACTGACACGCACAAACGCAAGGGCCACAGCCATCACTCGTAGTTTAACGCAAGACAAGGACCATCACTCGTAGTTTCACACAAGACAAGGACCATCACTCGTAGTTTTACACAAGACAAGGACCATCACTCGTAGTTTAACGCCAGACAAGGACCATAATTCGTAGTCTGGCACCGGATAAGGGCCATAAGAAGCAGCTCATGGATACCATCTTCGCTGGACATCACAGACCATACCTATCGCAGGCCTGTAGCCTCTATGCTCCTCGTGCTTTTTAAACTCGTTATATCTAACTGAAATCCTTGTTAACCACGTCATTACGGAACGTGATTGCTCATCGTGAACAGCATTACTACTAGACACACGAGCAGAAGATGTGCCACTTTCATCTTAATCTATGACTGTTCATATGAACCCAAGGAACATGTGAACAGCAGAACAAGACTCTGTCGACGTGGTGACCTTTGAACTTCTGGTCCTTCATTATGCGGGCGCATGCGCCAAGCCTAGCGTGGTGAACCTTGCTAACTGGTGCTAACCTTTCCCTTCCATACTTTTATAGAGGTTGGACGGGATCTTTGAGGTAGCCGCTGCACTCTCTACCACACATCTGCTGGGGTAAAGCCAGGATCCCTCGCTCGCTCGCCTCCTACCAGCAAACATTCCTGCCAGCCAACCACACAGGCAGCGAGTGAGTTGGGGAGTGACCACCACCAGTAAGGGATTTATAATGACGGAGTCTCCATTTTAGGGCATATGAATCTGTTCCCATCTCTTGTGAACTCGGTCTTCGAATCCCTCGAGGAACATGAACAAGTCCCAATAGTGAGACAGCTGTTTACTAATGAATGTTTCATATTTACGCGTTGAAGTGGTGACCATTCTCAAAGTTACGGGAAGATAAATGTAATTTCATGAGAAACAAAAAATCTGAATAAACCCACCAACAACCCGTCACCCAACCACTCATCATCCACCAGCTAACCAATCAACCGAAGAACCAACATCAACCAACTATCAATCACTTACACAACCATCTACTTCCCACTAACTACCCATTACCCATTAGCTACACAACCATCCATCAGCCAACAACCACCCGTTAATCATACATCCACCCATCAGCCACATACCCACCAATCAACAACCAACAAACCATCACCCACAAACCCACCCATCCCCCACTCAATGACCTATCACTTAGCAACCAACCATCGCCTACATAACCACCCATCACCCACAAAACCAAACATCACCAGAATAAACCAACGATCACCTACACAAATCGAACATTACTTAACAACCACCCACCACCCACACAACCACCCATCACCCACACATCCACCCATCACCTAACAACCTCCCATCACCCACACATCACCTAACAACCCCATCACCTACATATCACCTAACAACCACCCATCCCCCACACACAACCATCCATCACCCACGCATCCACCCATCACCTACCAACCTCCCATCACCCACACATCAACTAACAACCACCTATCACCTAACAGCCACCTATCACCTAACAACCTCCCATCCCCACACACAACCACTCATCAACCACAAATCCGCCATCACCTAACAACCCCCTATCACCCACACGTCACCTAACAACCACCTATCACCTAACAACCTCCTATCCCCCCCCACACACACAGCCACCCATCACCGGCGCTGGTGGAGCGTGGTGGTGATAATTTCATGCTTGCCTGCCCACCCGAGCTACATCGTGCTGTAATAGATTTTATAAGAGTAATTACAGACTTGGTTATCAATTAAATAGGGGTGACGTGCGGGGGAGTAGAACGGCTGAGGAGAAAACCAGGGTGGTTAGGAGGAGAGATGGGTGGGGACCCAAGTGTTAAAGGAGAGAGGAAGGAGGACGTGTATAGGAGAAAAAGTCTAGCAAATGGAAGAGTGGAAGGAAGGCTGAGGTTTGAGGGACTTCTCATAACCCCGACCTACCATGCTCCACCTCCGCCAACGGAGCAACCTCGGCCTCCACCACCAAGGCTGAGTTTCAGCTCAAACGGCAAGACTGAGTCGCATCTGACCTCATTCTCCATCCTTCATCCCGAGGGAGTCCCCGTGCAGTGAAGAGGAGGCCGTCCAAGTGTTCTAGGTGGGGGGACAACACGCCAGTGAAGTGTAGTGATGATGTTAGTGTGTGTATATGTCTGTGAGAGGTGATAGTATTCACTGTCTTCACTGTGGTACTTGCGTCGTGAAACTATCTATCTATCTATCTATATATATATATATATATATATATATATATATATATATATATATATATATATATATATATATTAAAACATGATACAGCGCTGGTGGCTGATTCATGTGAGAAACTGCAGAAGCTGGTGACTGAGTTTGGTAAAGTGTGTGAAAGAAGAAAGTTAAGAGTAAATGTGAATAAGAGCAAGGTTATTAGGTGCAGTAGGGTTGAGGGTCAAGTCAATTGGGAGGTGAGTTTGAATGGAGAAAAACTGGAGGAAGTGAAGTGTTTTAGATATCTGGGAGTGGATCTGGCAGCGGATGGAACCATGGAAGCGGAAGTGGATCATAGGGTGGGGGAGGGGGCGAAAATTCTGGGAGCCTTGAAGAATGTGTGGAAGTCGAGAACATTATCTCGGAAAGCAAAAATGGGTATGTTTGAAGGAATAGTGGTTCCAACAATGTTGTATGGTTGCGAGGCGTGGACTATGGATAGAGTTGTGCGCAGGAGGATGGATGTGCTGGAAATGAGATGTTTGAGGACAATGTGTGGTGTGAGGTGGTTTGATCGAGTAAGTAACGTAAGGGTAAGAGAGATGTGTGGAAATAAAAAGAGCGTGGTTGAGAGAGCAGAAGAGGGTGTTTTGAAATGGGCACATGAAGAGAATGAGTGAGGAAAGATTGACCAAGAGGATATATGTGTCGGAGGTGGAGGGAACGAGGAGAAGAGGGAGACCAAATTGGAGGTGGAAAGATGGAGTGAAAAAGATTTTGTGTGATCGGGGCCTGAACATGCAGGAGGGTGAAAGGAGGGCAAGGAATAGAGTGAATTGGAGCGATGTGGTATACCGGGGTTGACGTGCTGTCAGTGGATTGAATCAAGGCATGTGAAGCGTCTGGGGTAAACCATGGAAAGCTGTGTAGGTATGTATATTTGCGTGTGTGGACGTATGTATATACATGTGTATGGGGGTGGGTTGGGCCATTTCTTTCGTCTGTTTCCTTGCGCTACCTCGCAAACGCGGGAGACAGCGGCAAAAAAAAAAAAAAAAAAAAAAAAAAAAAAATTAAAACATCATGCGAATATCTATTTCCTGTGTTTACGAGGTAGCGTCAAGAACAGACGAACTAATCTTTATTTGGAAAAATCCTCGCTTGGCCTCATTCTCTGTTCCGTCTTTTGGAAATGTAAAATATGGGAAAATTCCCACCCGTTTTAGACGCCTTCTACGACATGCAGGGAAAACGTGAAAAGTATTCTCTCCACCCTGTCCCAGGGATAATATATATATATATATATATATATATATATATATATATATATATATATATAAAGAAACAGTGAGCAAGATGTTAAGACCAGTCCTGATCTATCTATAAGAGACATTAACACAACAACTCGTACACAACATATGCGAGTGCACAACACTTCCACAATTAGACTCGTACCAACCTTCTAAGCACGACCCTTGAGCAAGACTGTGTTATCCTTGAGTTCAAGAATACGACATTTGAGCACAATGGTACGACCTTTGAATATGATGGCATGAGTTTTGACTTGACCCATAGTGGCGGGGGTCAGGTCAAAGGCTAAGCTATCTTTTTCAAGGGTCGCTACCAATGGGCTTCGGTCGCAGTTCACTCCCCACCCACAAGGCTGTGCAGACCACGAAAAGACATTCTCAGCTTCGTTCCCTCACACACACCGTGAGGGGCAGCAAGACACCCGAGCATAAATTCCGGACTGATAAGATGCCACGCGCAACGAAGGTCTTGGAAAAGGCAATAATCAACTCCTTCAGTGTACTATCATCAGGCCTTGTAGTGTACCTCAACTCCCTCACCATAATAAGTAAACTACCGAGTAAACAAATGTACATACAAGGTTCTTTTCAAGAATAACAAGTCATTACAAAAGTTATTAATCCGTCAATATTCATATCGATGATTAGTTTATATCACATGTCTCGATAAAGATCGGTGATGCAATTCATAGCTTTGTTTTAAAAGTAGATTTCAGATTTAATGTTTTTATGTGCTTTTGTACGTGAAACTGGATGAATTTATCACAGCGTTTTGTCAATTTCATGTCTAACATAACATCAAACTTTCGGCCTACACCGCTGGACAACTGACACTATCATTGACCGATAGGAAGAGTCAAGTGTGGCCTAATTTGACACCTTTTGGCCAGTCATCACTAGCATCTGTTGACAGGACGTACCAGGTTTGTGTGTGACACCCTCGAACAATTGACGCAAGAAAGGCTTGACTAAAGATGCTTATGTTTGAGGAAATGAACTGTGGAAAATTACTTGTACTTGGAAATAGGTCTTTTCTCATCATTTGTCTGTTCTATGCTGTCTGTGAACAGCTGCCTGAGATATGCTGTGTTTGACCAGCTGCCTCAAGCATGTTGTCTGTGGCCAGCTTCCCATGGCATTTTGTCTGTGACCAGCTGAAGACAGCTTGCCAAGGTGTTCAACACACAATCACATTCAACAAATTCCCTGGCGCGTTTCCCCTTACAGAACCAGTTCCCTCATCCATTACCACTACACCTGTACATCCACTCACACCACTACAGTCACCCATCACAATGTCTGTCACAATCATCCACTACGTTGCCACTCCACGAGAGTAAGAATCCCTCCCCGGAACACACAAATAGTGATGACACACACACACACACACACACACACACACACACACACCAGTCAGGAAACATGCGTGTGTCAAAGACTTGGTGGATGACATTGTCCGTTCTTACCTGTGGCCAATGTCCCTCATGAGAATATAATTGAGGAGACTTTTTGTTTGTCGGCAAATATCAGAATCGCATTTAAGTTCACGGATAAGAAAGTATTTAACAAGCTGTTTACATCAAACTTAAGGCTAAGGCCCGAATAGATCTCTCACGTTTGGTCACAGCACCTGCAGAAACAGAGGAAGCTATCAGAGAGAGGTCTACAGGAGAGCAAAAATGAAGGTATAAGAAATCAGAGACATGGGTTACAAGGAAAGGTAGAGGCTATAGGTTTGAGCAGCCTGTAAGACAGAAGAGTGAAGGGTGATCTGATCACGACCTTGCTATCTTGAAAAACTGGTCGATAACGTAGACAGTGAACTAATCTTTAATGGATGGTGGGGCTGAACGATCACAGGACATAATGTGAAATTAAGCAAGAAACTCGGCAAAGATATATATGTAAAGACAACTTATAGAAAATAAAAATCTTTGAAAAGAGAATGTTTAAGAATTGGGGCCCCGCGAGCGTAAAACTCCCTCTCTGTACAGCAAAAAAATATTACACACACACACACACACACACACACACACACACACACACACACACATCACAAGCTCCCTCCCGTAAAAAGCAAACAGGTAATTACAAATGTCATGCACACGTGCATTACAAACTACCCGCCGCAACCACACAAACCACAACACCACAACGCACTACCACCATCACAACCAACCCAACCACCACCACATAATACACATACACACACACACACACACACACACACACAGATAGATGACCACAAAAATTCATGCTTTAGGAATATAAACACAATATAAACAATATACATTATATGATCCACCATTAAAATCTTGAACACTAAAACAATGACTTAAAATACAGTTAATCAATAGCTTACGAATACAAATACAACCGTAACAAAATGACACAGAAGAGCTCAGCACCAATAGAAGACTTAATCAAAATCACACCAAAAATACACAAGGAACATGTGGTCCACACAGGTGATATGGGATGTATTACAAACGTTTACCCATTACTTAAAACATACAAGTATAGAATGGAGGGCGCTTCCTACAGCTTCATGGTGAGCCCTTTCAATGAACAAGTTTTCCTAACGCTGTTGCCCCAGCCTGGTGCAAACCACTCCACCGGCACCACGCCCACAACGGGCCACTCCACCACACAACCCCGCCATCACCACCGATCAGAGTGTTTCTGATGGTTCCACTTGTGATTTATGTCCATCCCATCCTTCCCTACTTTATGTGAGCCACGTTGCTCCGCACTTCGCTACACTTTCTCCCTTATTTATTATCCCTGCATCACCGTTTACCGCCGCTGCGCTGGGAGGTTACGTTCGGGGCAGGCTTGGCACCCAGGTCCTCACGCGCAGGAGGCTGACGGTAATTAAGGGAATACACCACCAGCTTTTCTTCACCGCCCGCCCCCATAACCACCGCCCACACTATGTTATTAGCCAGGCTCGGCCTCCTCTTTGGTCGACGCGAGTTCATGCCAGCCCCTCAACTTTCCGCAACATTCTCGAGGTTCTCTATCTTTTTTCTCCGGGTTAGGACTTGTTTGGAAAAGAAAATATGATTAGAGGTAAAATGAATTGTTTTAGAGTAGGGTCGAGTGGGGCATGAGTGTAGCGTGTGTTCCAGTGAAGCTGGTTATTTTCTATGTGATGCCCGTTGACGGTGCCTGTATTTTGAGTGTGTGTGTGTGTGTGTGTGTGTGTGTGTGTGTGTGTGTGTAATTACCTCTTTTTACTGGTACTGTGTGGAGAGAGAATTCTACTCGTCTCGGGCCCAATCTCTTCAATTTTATCACAAAACATTTAAAATACTGTTGATCATTCACCATTTCATCCTTTCTCTTATTCTCTTCCTCCGCGACTCAGATATAATTCTTCTTTACATCTTTCCTAAGATGTTTTTAAGTTAATCTGGTGATATATTATTTGTTTGCTCATCTAAAGAGTTGTTGACAAGACATCATCAAGCTGGTCTAAAGAACGTTCTAGTCGTCCAACTTCTTTTGTGATGGTGAGGACTGAGGGAAGACTGCGGAAAAACGAACACCACCACAGTGAGCACAGAGGTTAGGAAGTTTGAAATGAACTACAGCAGGTGGGGAAGAGCTAGGCAAGAGGATCATCCGAGTTGAGTTATAGTGAGATGATGGAGACAGGAGCGTTGGTGAAGATGCTCGAGGTGAAGCCGGTGTGCTGTGGGAGAGTATCATGGATACAGAGTCCCGTGGAACTTCCGCAGACGACAGGAGGAGGCACCGTGGTTCCAGGTTAGTGAGGGGCTGTCGTTTGTGCTTTGTGTTCGAGGAAGTGCGACCGTAGGTCCCGAAGTTCAAGATGCTTCAGATCGGCGGTGGTGATGTCTTACGTGAGCCCTCCTGAAGGAGGAGGAGCCAGAGTATTTGGAACGCGTGATAAACCAGTAGTCATATATCGGACGTCTTTGAGTGGAGACGCGCCTTGTAGTTCAGAAGCCACAGAGCAAACTGCCTGACTGACACAGGTGGCTGTCGTAGGGATATTTATGTGCATCCAGGCAATGCCATTCGAAGGGAGGTAACGGCTAAGCTGGGTCAGTCGAAAGGAATGATGATGATCCATTCTGGGATGGAGGAAGGAGGATGATTGACGGAAGTCTGCAAGTGGGACACCTCTTCTAACAAAGGTCAAAACTGTCCATCTGTTCTGTATATTTGGCCTATGACCCAGTGAGGTCACAGAAGGTCACGTAAGATTAATGTCAGCACCTTGATGTGATGATTACAGTTGACCAGGTGTCTAATGCAGGTCGTGACTGATCTCACCACAATGGTAGGTCGCCGTTGGAAAGCTTATGCAGGAAGTGAGTAGTGACACTGGATACCGTTCAAGTCTGGAGTAATGATCTCGGAAAAGATCCTCCTCAACCCATCTGGAGAAGACTTCGCTGACACACGTCCTTTGTTCCCTGCCCAGAAAATATTCTTTCCATCCAACGAAGGTATCTCCCCCTTTTCTATGTCTGGTGACCCAGCCTCCCATGCGGTACACTGTGTATGTCTGTAACTACCTGTCTGTTCTGTATGGGGAGGGAGCTTTACACTCGTTCGTATGCGTGTGTGTGTGTGTATGTGTGTGTTTGGGCGTATGTGTGTGTGTGTGTGTGTGTGTGTGTGTGTGTGTGTGTGTGTGTACGGCGATGGCATATCCTTCAGAGTACCACAGATGCTGAAGCAACCCACCATTATATAGAAACCCAAACATCGGGGAATGCCTTGAGGACCATTGGTGTCCGGATAACCTGTAGTGAAGTCAGAGCCGCAGTGCCACAAATATTCGCACAACCTCGACAATGATGCAATGCTAGATAACAAAGACGACAGATCTGAGGTAACCATTCCATCTAGACCTAATCAAACATTACCTTATGAATATGTAGACGTATCTTACATGAATATACCAACTTTAACACTCTTATTCCAAAATACATAATACGAGTGAAATGAAATTCTGCTTCTACTTTGAATCTGTCTCTTCAAATGGGAGAATTTTCCCTTGTCTTCCTAACAAATTCCACACTTCTGTGTTAGTCAAACCCACGGCCACCATTATGTCAATCATGGCTGGCACCTTCCAACACCACCACGTTATCCCATATCACTTTCAAACACTATTATGCCAACCGTCGCCGTTCCCACACCACCATATAAACTATCGGCCCTCCCTGACACCATGTCAACCATCCACTCTACCACACCACCATATCAACCACCCACCCTGCCACACCACCATATCAACCACCCACCCTGCCACACCATGTCAAACATCAACCCGATCAAACCCACATCTCGCCCATCTTTTAGTCTCATCCTTTGACTTTTGTTTCATTAACATCTAAAACATCATCATGACTTGTATTAATAATAATCAGAGCATAATTCACTCATCCTCATACGGTGACCTACTAACTAATACTACCACGAATATCACTCATCCTCAACATAAGTCATCCCTTAACTCATGGTCCGCTCTTGAATGCTCTACCAACGCCTTTGACCTTAAACATAAGATGGCGCCTTTGACAGTATACATAAAATGGCAGTACCATTAAAAATCAATATTAGCATCTCGCATTCCCCGCGTGCCACAAAAAATACATGAATTCACATACTTTCTTACCAGAGTTGAGGTCATATAATTTTACTGATTACCGGATATCAAAAAATGTTAATCTAGACATCTACTAACTTCATAGTGTGTGTGTGTGTGTGTGTGTGTGTGTGTGTATAAGACTCAGAGTGACGTTATAATCCTTCCTCGTACTTCAGCTTCTTGAGCAGGAGAGCGCGACCTTTGAGCAGCATGATGGCACGACTCACGAACACGGCGTTGCGACCCTTGGGCACGACAGGTCAGGTCAAAGGCCACCTCTATCATACCCAAAGTTCGTAACATCCAAATCACAAGGGGTTTGAGTTAAAAGCTCCAACCATCTACTTATTCCCCTTCTACCCATTCGTCTTATGAAAAAAAGAAAGTGAACTAATGAAAGATATTCCTTTTCAGCTCCTTAACCCTAGTTCAACCATACGCAAAACGTGAGAATGGAAGAACCAATATCTACTGACTGTGCTGTAAGTATTCCTTAATTAACAGTATTGCAGCAAGCATTTAGAAATCTTCTGGCGTGTCTATACCAGGCGTATGGAAATATTTCACTGGTTAGAGTAGTTGAAAGTACTATAGTAGAGAAGTTTACGAACAGACTTAGTTTACGAACAGACTTGATAACCATTTCGAATCAAATCCACGAATGACACTATTCACGCCTCCTTAGCTTCAGGAATGGTTTATTGACTTTTTTCTATCTTAAATACGTATGTCTTCCTACTCTTACCACACTGATCTATCCTATACCACAAAGAGCCTCGAAAGGACCCAAGGGTTTGCTGCTGTTTGAATTCCTTTGAATAACACGAACCTTAAGACGTGCCCCTTTCCCATGAAGAGGCCTCTCCTCTAGGGTAACTGAGATCATGGGGAAGATCCAGCAACCCTCAGATCTACTGTAGAAGACATCCACTTATTCATCTCATCACGAATGAGGTCTCACACAAATACTCTGTTTACAACCTGTTCTTTATAAACGTCTACAGTTCGTGATCTCTGTGTGACGTATACTACTTAAGTACTGTGTCGCCTGTAACCTATACTTGTATCACGATACTCCCTGTATACAGTATACTTCTATACTTGTATCATGATGCCCCCTGAATAAGATATACTCCTCACCTTTAGTGCCACCTGTAACCTGTACCAACATCAGCATACTCCCTGTATTGGTATATTTCTAACCTTTAATGTCACCTGCAACATATCCGTCATACACAACCATTCAACAAATGTACAAACCACAAGGCACGAAAACACAAGATAAACACGAAGGCAAGCTACACACACACACACACACACACACACACACACACACACACAAAATATTTCAGGTTAATTCAACCATAAACTCTCCGTGCGATTCGGACATTAACCCAGACTCATTTTGTTTTTACAAGCTCATCGCAGCAGAAACACTGACCAAACAAGCAAACTCACCTGAAAAATGATTATTTCAAAAGCGTTCATAAAATATACTATAACATTAAGTAATACAACTAAAAGGTGAAGACTGGGATTACGTCGAGGAGTGAGTTTAAGGAATATTCAAAGCAGGGAAGAGTTTGCAGTGCCACCAACACGTCAGCCGAGACATAGAACTGGAGGACTGTTGGCTGCTTCCTGGTCCGTCTCCTTCCCCTCCATGCCTACGCTATGGAACTCTCTACATGCACACGTCTTCCCTGTAAAGACAGATCTATCATCTGAAAAATAAATGAATGACTTTCTCTCATTTCTTCCTATAGCTTCGACCCAGACGTGGGCAACTGGTGCTTATTTCCATCTCCAGAGAACGGAAAAATAAAAGATGCAGAAAACTCACAAAATCCAACGTGAAAAAGAAGGGAAAAAGTGAGGTAAATACACTGAAAATAAATGCAGACAAAACCGGAGGTGTGGTTTATGAGATCTCCATTTGCATCCTTCATCTTCAGTGACATTTACTGTAAGAGTTTCCATTTGATATTTATAAACTTGAATGTAAATAACACTTCTTATTTCCTATTCAAGATGATTTCTAAGTGGCTGCGGACAGAGTATCCAACTACTACTTTTATAAGTTTATCTCCCGTACATCACTCGGTGGTTTAACACTTTTATGACTCTGAATTATCCCAACAGTTTGATGGTTGACTGCTTGACGTTTACGCTTCTCCACGCCAGCAGATGGTCCGGGGCCGCTAACACCGGGTGTAGTTACCGCCTGAGGGAACTGTTCTACACTCCCGGTGGTCGTGAGGGACTTCTCCTCAGGAACTATCTCCCTCCATCTCTCGAACTATCTCTGCTGTCATACAACTTTGTACTTTGCCATCATACAACTTTTTACTTTGTTATCATACAAATTTTTACTTTGTCTGCTATCATACAACTTTTTACTTTATCTGCTATCATACAACTCTTTACTTTGCTATCGTACAACTTTTTACTTTGTCTGCTGTCATACAACTCTTTACTTTGCTATCATACAACTTTTTACTTTGTCTGCTATCATACAACTTTTTACTTTGTCTTCTATCATACAACTTTTTTCTTTATCTGCTATCATAAAACTTTTTACTTTGTCTACTATCATACAACTTTTTACCTTGTCTGCTATCATAAAACTTGTTAATAAAATTCTATGCTCTTCGTATTGACAACTTCATGACAGCTTATTCCATTTAACACTAGTCTGATACTGATAACTTCGCATCTTTGCTATCAAGATTCTTGCTTAAATTCGTGTTATCGTCTCTAGCAGTTCTACCAACATCGATGAAGGACTGTTCTCTATTGGCATTATCAATCTGGCTTAAAAACTTGAAGGCTGTGACAGAGTCACTCCCTCTCTCCCATGGTGGGCACAATTATCATCTCTCACTTTAACAAAGCTCCATCAATGCTGGTACTATCTTTACCGCCCTGGTCTAGACATATTTTTTTTCTTAGTTCTCGCTGCTATGCAGCGACCAAATCTGATATACATTGTCTAGTTCTGGTATACAGTAACCTGTGGACAGTTTGCTGAACACCTGCTACATTTATGAACATTCGATTCTATCATTTGCCAAGAGACAGTTTCTCTCCCTTACAACTCTCCTAAAATGGGCTGGGTGAAACGTCGACCCCCATGTTACTCAAACACACGCAGGTTCTTGCAGTTTTCACTGTATCCCATCCTCATATTTTACATTTACTCTTAACCTCAACAACAATGCATCAGACGAATTCTGGAGCTTGTCTACGTCCCCTTGTAAGCTGCAGGAGTCCATCATAATATTTCGACTTCCTTCATGTCCTTTGCATCATCCACGTACATTCACGTACGAGCTCATTCTAACTGACAAGTTATCTACGCGGATGAAGAAGAGCAATGGTCCCAATATTGAGTCCTGTGCCACGCCACGAGTGACCAACTATACAGCTTGATTTTGCTTTCTCTGGCATGCGTTCTCAGTTCCCTTCCATTAAAGTCACGTTCTGTCTATCGATGGAGTCTTTCCCTTATACCTGCCTGAAGATTGTCAAATGCTTTCTGGAAGACCAGGAACACATAGTCCACTCATCCTTTTCTTTACTATTTTTTCTGCAACGCGGCTCATAATAGACCCAAAGGTAAATTGCACATGGCCCTCTGTCTCCGACTTCATGTCGGTTCCTTCCTTATTTATAAGTGGTCATCTGCCTTGTGCTACTCCCTTGCCACTACACCTTTTTCCAAGTGACACATTGAATATCATTTCGAGCCGGATCTGCACACCTGAGCACACATGGAGAAACTGCATCAGGACCACGATTTTATATTTTTCAACAGATGCGCAAAACCGTATCGACAACTAACGGTCTCATGATTAAATTCGTGTCCTTCTCTATTTTCTATATTCTGAAGTGAAATCAAATACTCTTAATTTTTGCATAATTTTATGATCATGAATATTGAATGCCTAGCACCAAAAATAATGTCATTTTGTCCAACTAAACCCGTACTGTATGCAGTCTGGTTTATTTCTTCCTCTTGCCTTTCTGAGTCTCTTCGGGGTTTCCATCTGCGTCGCCCTTGCCATAGGATAAGACCACAACGGCACATGCAGGTGCGATGATAAAGCCCCACACACCATCCCGGTTGCGCAAGCTGATCACACCACCACGGTTGCTCCGTATCCTACCCACCTGCGCATAACGAACCACCTCATTTATTCACCACATGCTTAATTATCAACCCTTCACCTTCATTATGGTGTGATAATCATCTAATGCCTTAATTACCACGTCAAATTTGATCTATACCGTAATACGTCACGAGCGATACCATCTGCTACCATACCGGTAGGGGAGTATGAGTACGCTCCCCGTCTAATGCTGTTCTGTCTCTCCTACCGTCCCTTCTATTGTCTACAAGGAGATCGAAAGGAAAAACTAACACTGTGGATAGGACGTAACGATGAAGTGCCAAAAGACATACGAGGAAATAAAGGAAAGGGTTGCCGATGTCACCGAATGCATTCAAAGTCCAGCTCGACGTCTTCCCTTTCGTCTTTGAGTCGTGGCATCCACAATGGTGATGCTTGCTGGTCGTCAGTAGCCATCCACCTCCAAATGCCAAAGAACATTCAGATGAGGATTACAACCCTTCCTTCATGCCTTAATACTGAAATCTGAATCTCTAAACACCTACATTCAATCTAATATTGTTACGTTCAGTCTCGGGTAGCAACATTCATAACCTTCCTCAATTCCTTGATTCCATTAATACCTCGATTTCTTGATTCTATCAATTAAGATACACGATCACGTTCATCTCCTACTTATTCCAATGCAGACAATTTTGAATAGTTCTTGACATTTCATCCCTATATCCATCTGCATCTTGTGGTGTTTTACTTTCTTGGTGTATAACATGTATTTTAGGTAAGATTAAATGAAGTACAGTCGTTGTACGACGTCAGTACGCGCATGCGTATTGAGCATCAGACTCGTGTTTTTTTTACCTAGAAGTGTGTGGCCTCGTCGATCTAAAACACCTTTCTGAATACAACCTCAACAGGGTCTGCAAACGATGGTGATGACTCCACTTCCTGCAGTTGATCAGTGGTTCAACTATGGCTTCAGAGCGTTCTGAGCTTGATACACGTCACCTCAACTGTAGAGGGAAAAGGAATAAACTGGCGTAGTGATGCACCTGCTGGATGTGCAAGCAGCCAGGAAAGAAGGACGTGTAGTGTTTGTTGCTCCTGTCTCTTAGGCTACATTTTGAGACTTATTCAGCGTAATGTCTGCGGAAGTCTATGACCCGTGTGATAAACAGTACTACGGCCTCTCTCATTATTTAGCCATAACTACCATTTAAGCACTATATGAATGCTTGCTAACTGTATATCAAACTTTTAATCTGATCGTATAAAGCAGTGTTTTCCGGTACACTTTCATCAACGATGGATTAACATCTTGTATAACCTGATCCCTTGTGCCGTTGTTGTTTGAGATTAAACCTCCCCACAACTCAGGAGGTGCGGGCCCTATGCTCTAGGGCTGCCCGCCGGTGGTAAGGGACCTATGCGCTAAGCCTAGGGGGTTGGGCTTGTTATCCCACCCGTCCCCCACGAGAGCCAGGCTCTCTCTGCGAGTGGTGGCGATGTATCACCAACCAGTCCAGCAATGCCACTCACCTCTGATGTAACGCACTTCCATGAGTGTGATGGACTCCCATGAGTGTGATGGCAACGTTAGACTATCCTGATTCACACTAATTGATCAGATTGTACTCTAAACATTGAAAACCATTACTTGATCCAAAACAGCAGTAAAAGATAGTAACTTTCTAAGCTGGATACATCACTGTTCACAATAAGAGAGCGAAGAAACTGACAAGATTTGATAAGAGGACTGGATTGATATAGGCGACATAGTGCTGTATAATGAATGTAGCTCAGAATTACGTACCCTACATAAGTATATATACATCACCAAATAGAGATAGTCGTGGGGATGAGGTGTCCCATCTTTACGTCATGAAGTAACAAGAGGCGAGACCAAGAAAGGAGTTACCGTTAGTATCCCAGGAACATAAAAACCATACTAACCCGGAACGTTTGTGGTGTTAAAGAGTCTTTTTTTTCGAAAAACTGACTGCTTATGACAGCTTAGTGCAGAGGGTTCCAAGGTTATATTCTAAGATGAGATATTTTGATTTGAACTGTGTAAGGTAATGGCAGCTAGACCTGCATATGTCTTCAGCATTCGCAGACGTGACAAGCATCAATGACTCATTTTGCATTGAAGCGTGTGACTGTATCAATCTAAAATGTCTACCTGAATTATTTTCCTTCAAGATAACATGAAGGTACAGCTACAAACACGTTGCATCTAAGTGTCTGGACTGCGGTAAGAGAACGTTCTAACCTTGGGTTAAGTCGACTCAAAAGATGTACAAGAGCAAGAAAATTATTTGGAATTCTATACTGTTTGATTTTGGTCTCCGTTTATGCTCTTGCTACTACTGTTACCCCTGATGGATGTGTAAGCAGTTGGTGATGAAGGATGGTCAGCTTTTGGAGCTAACAGCTCGACATTTAACTCAAAAGAATTTTTGACCATCTTTCTTTAACATTAAGCTCATCTATGTACAATGTGTGCTGCAGCTTAGGTGTTATCCTGTGAGGCTCTGTTAGGATTATGAGTTGGATTATCAACTCATTCCTGCAGTCATCACGCTGACCACAACAGAAGCAAAGGAAATGGCCACAACACTGGCCACACAGACCATTGCTTCCACTACACACACACACACAGTCCATGGCCACAACACTGGTTAGGCATACCAGTTGTGGCTCCCACTGCACACACAAACACCGCCCACGGTCGCAAACACTAGCTATCCACACCAGCTATTGCCTCTCACTACACGTACACCGTCCACGTACTCAACAACCGTCCAGCCAGACCAACTGTTGCCTGCCAGGTGCAGGGCGAACCGCTTCATGGAGTCGGAACATCCCATACACAACATCACAAACAGTGAACCACAGCAACCAGCCGTTTTCTGTATACCTCAAAATATTCCTAAATCATACCGCAATTAATTTGGGAGGAGTAACGTGCGATTCAGGTCATGCAGTCGGATCATTTCAAGTCGTTGCACCAAAGTCTTTACACATGAAAATTATCATCTTCAGCCTCCGTCGTCACCAGTAATATCATTACATTTGTGAACACGAAGTGAGGCCGCCGAGCAAAGTCCAGTACACCTACTTCTCCGCCCAAGCAACACCTACCGGCCCCGTCCCTTACCCCCTAAACCCTCGCCTGATAGAGAAATACACCCCCCTTTTACGCATATGACTGCGGTATCATCCCATTACCATCCCTATTTAGCGAGAAACAATACACGATTAAGAATGAGTGAGCGAACCATCGTAGAAATCTCATTTTCTTCGCTTCTCTTTACGAGTGCTGCGCTATCGTAAGCACGATCGGAATAATTCTTCTCTGCCTGCTTAGGCATGCATGTTTGAAGTCCAGTCAGGGAGGGTGGAGGAGGAGCACGCTTGAATCCCCCGCGCGCGGGCGCGTGTGGTTTCGGAGAGCGAGCGCAATCTACACATTTGCATTTATTTGTTCATATGGACACATGCATTATCATAATTGTTGATAATCACGGGGCATCGTAGGGCAAGCACGGTTATCGTACATCGCCAGCCCCAAGCCTCGAACCGCTGTGCTTTGCGCCGAGGGAGAAAATGGCAAACCCAAGAGATGGGCGAGATTTAATTCCATGTAGAGAGGATTTAATCAAACAGGTGAGGGATTTAATTAATATCCCGACGGTTGTATTAAGGCCGGTCGTGCCCCGAATGATATCTGATTCCCAGTCCGGCCTGTTACTTTACGACCCCGGACGCTCTCAAGCGTTTTTAGAAGAAAAAAGAAAAAAAAAAGTCAATTTTCCCACTTTTTTTTTTGTTGGATTCAACCTGCCGTGAATATCACGGGAAAGTATTATCGATGAGCCACAAATAATCGTCAGCTTTACCCATAAATCTTTAATCAGAGGGCTGAGTCAGGCTCGTGGGGTCGTTGTGGTGGAGAAAATTCCCTCCACCTCCACCCGCCACCACCCAATCCCCCCCACCACACACGAGTCGTGTGGTCGTCGTCCAGATTATAAACGATTCTCCAAAACGCCGGCAGTCGTTCCTCATCAGAAACGATAATTTCTGTAATTAGGCCGACTGATTTATCGCGCGGCGCGTCATGTCTCGTGAGATGTGCCGGGTTGGCGATGATCATAGTGGTCGGGCGCAGCGGCCGGGGTCCGAGGATATGAACGGAGAAAAAGTTAGAATAGTTATCGGTGAAAAGAAAAAAAAAAGAGAAGGAAAATAGAAAATTCTAAGAAGAGAAGGTGTAAAAGTAAGGGATGTAAGGGGGAGAAAATGGGAAATAAGAGAGAGTGGGAAGGAAGGAGATGCACTGAGGGTTAGTAGCCAGCGAAGTCAGAGGTGTGGTTCTCTAGCTCCAACGACACGGGAACCAGGTGGGGGCAAGGGGGACACCAGCACGAGCGTGGCGGAAGCCTGGTGGGGGTGTAAGGTGACACGTCCACGAAAGCAAAGGGGAAGTGGGAGAGGTTAAGGTGAGGTTCAGGAGTATGAGGTTGTGTTGATAGTTCGTGTATCGCGGGGAGAAGGACTGATATTATTGATGTAGATAATGACCGCCTACAGTATGGTACGCAGTGAACACCACTTAATATACCTTAACTACTTTCCTTTGTAAACGAAGACAAATAACATCAGTACACACACACACACACACACACACACACACACACACACACACACACACACACAAACATGAAAAGCGCCATCAGATGGGAAAAGGAAATAAAGAGATTTGAAACATAGCCAATGGGCATGAACAAAGTCGATTCAACCAAGGGGATTCAACAGGTACATAACTGAGGGGGAAATACAATGATTAAAAAGCAGAAATACTCAGAAAGGTCTTTACTGCAAGTCCAAGAGTCCGGCTGATATAAGAATATTATTAATAATGGGTGGGGCGGAGAAGCACGAGAAATTTCTGAGAATCTTGAACAGACCGTGGGTAAAAATCAATGATGCACTAAAAACAAAGACCTGGAGGACATAGAAACAAAAGGATGCAAAGTAATAAGTTAAGCTGCAGAGAGAATAATATGGACTGTTATATGTACAACAATCAGGAATACTTATGGTTAAGTCGATACAAGAATTGAAAAAGTGTGAAGTACACTCGATCAATACTTGTTAGAAAAAAAAAAAGAGGTAGTATAGGTAGCCAGAAACGTGGAAGGTCAAGAGTCAACACTAATGGATTTAGCAGAAAAGTGGGCGTCATAGAAACAAGGTAGACTAGTGGAGTGGTGACTGATTGACGTTAATCATTGATGATGTTCGGACTGGAAGAAGACAATATTCCAGACAAGAGAGGAAAGGGTGAAGAAGGGAGAAATCGTAATCAAAGACTCCTTGAGGCTATAGTCATAGCAAGGGCTGTGTTTGTGATAAAAGAACTCACAGCTGTTCAATATACTTAAGCCATAAGGAACGACCAGTAATTAATACGGTCGAGTTCGGGTCACGTAACTAGGAGGTACTTGAGAAGTCTAAAAGGACTTCAAAGACACAAGGAGTTCAGAAGAGTATCTATGAGAACTGATGGACGAAGGAAAGAGAACGAGGCAAAGAGTACAGTCAGAAGTTTGAAATCATGAGACGCTGAAGGAGGAAAAATTATTGTCCATTCCAGCCAGGACCCCCGAGAGGCCAGGAATGTTAAGTGATGGAAGTATCAGACAGCAAGTAAAGTATACAGATGCAGGTGGACAAGTGGTAAATGGTAAAGAGCTGGAATGCAGGGATCATTATTAGGAAAAAAGCACCTGATATAGTTGTTGTTATGGAGAGAAAACCTACTAAAGAGGTAAGATCTCATTTGCTCTGTCCAGGGGATGATACATGGAAGCAACGTGAGGAAGCAGAAGACAAAGGAAAAAGAGGACTGGGGGACTGAGCTATAGGGGGAATAAGGTGGAGACTGACCTGCAGACGACTGAGATGGAGGTACTAAATTTAGGGTAAGTGGAGTAAGGACTGAACTAAGGAGGAAGGATGGGTGTTGGTGAATACTGTCCTAAGGAGGGTTGGAGATGGAACTGAGCTGAAGAGGGAACTGAAAGGGGGAGGAAGCTAAGGGAGAGTGGATAGGTGACTGAGCGAAGGAGGAACTAAGCTAAGGGAAAGTAGGGAGGAGAATGATCTAAGAGGAATTAGCGTAGGGGCTAACCCAAGAGAGATTAGAGAAGGGGACTGAAGCTAAAGGGAAGTGAAGTAAGAACATTTGTGGAGACTGGACTCAGGGGTCTGCAAATGTCCATTTGTTCCAGAGTCTTAAACTTCCCTTGTTAACCTGTTTGGGAGAGCGAGGGTTGAGAATATTAAAACATATATATTCTTTTTATACATCTCACAGTTGGGTGGGAGGCTGCAACCCGCGGTCGAATTCTTTTCCAGTATTTTCCAGGATATTTCAAGGTTTGCGTGATGTTAATGGAAGAGAGGGTAGGCAGGTCAGGAGGAGCGGCTCATTATGATTTTCAGCGTGTCCAGTACTGTTAAATTTACATCCAGTTAAGTAAGACGGGAGAGTCAAGAGACAACCATAAGCTATGTATCCGTCAGCGAATACTTATTCAAGTGGTTAGTGGTCTGGAGAGTACGATCAGGATTCTCCTCCATAAACCCTCGATCTTTCAGGTTATTTTAGTTTTGTTTAGCTTAGGTTAGGTTAGGTTAGTTTAGGTTAGGTTAGGTGTAGTTAGTTTGGGTTAGGTTGGTTCGTTGGTCTTAACTTAGTTTAGGTTCAGTAAGGTTTGTTCACCTTAGGTTAGGTTAAGTGAGGTTAGTTAATTCAGCTTAGTTTCGATTAGGTTAGTGTAGCTTAGTTTCTCTTACTGTAACTTAGGTAAGGTAATTCACTACAGTTTAGTCAGGCTGGTGAAGCCATTATGTTTTAGCTTTAATTGGGTGAGGTTATTTTACGAAGGTTTAGGTTAGGTTAGGCTCGTTTGATTACCTAAGGTAAGGTAATTCTGAATTAGCATTGGCTAGGTTAGGCTGGTTTGATTTAGTTCAAGTCAAATGAGGTTATTTTACTTAACTTAGGTTGGGTTTGGTTATTTTACGATGGCGCAGGGTTGATTTGGGTCGTTTAATCTAGCTTAGGTTAGGTTATTTTACTTTAACTAACGTTAAGTAAGGCTGGCATTCTTCAACTTAGGTGAAGTTTTCTTACTGCGCCTTAGCTTTACTTAGATAGTAGAGGAATTTCGACATCGTTCAGTGTTTTCTTACAACAAATTGGTGGTGCGCACTACGAAAGGAACAATATCCAATGCCATACAGTTCTTCTTTCATATCTACTACAATACCTTTTCAAGGTGTTGTAACACACAAACCTAATCACACCCATAACACAGGAATCCAGAGAGAAGTTATTTCCCTGACGATTCCACGGTGTATAGCATTTTCTAACCACTAACAAACAGGGGTTAAATGATGCACATGTACACCTCTTCTTGTTACGCGCCTCTACAACAGCCGGGAGCGCACCTCTCCAGGACCCTGAAATATTTGCCATCCATCACAACCATCTACATCATAACCACGGCCCCCGTCAGCAACACCTCATTATCTCTCCATCGTGTGATATAGGTAATCTCTTTATCAGTGGCCTGTCCTTGGCGGCGGGGTACACGCAGCAGCTCTGCTTCTGAGCAGTTAGTTACTCCATTTGGGAGCTTCACTGTGATCACAAAAGTCATTGTCGGTTTCGATAACTCTAGTGGTAAATTCGCCCCATGTGTCACTACAGAAAGGGGTTCAAAATTTGACAGAATTGGAAATAACTTTTTGAATACGATGACATCAGCTGTGATGAGCACGACTATATGACACCTGAACATTGACAGCAGGACCCTTGGGTATGATGGCCTAGCATCTAACTTCACCCTTAAAGCTTAGATCATGGGCTGTGTCATAACACCCATGGGTCGTACCCTCATACCTCAAGGATCGAACCGGTGTGGTCAAGAAGTAACAGTCACTGATAAACCCAGTCTTCCACCCAAGTAAAGATGAGACCTGCTGGCTCTCAACCAAGTAAAAAGAACACCCCCATGCCCTCTTTTTCAACCTCTGCGCTTTCTTCTTGATTTCCTGCCGCCTTCTCTTGTACGTCTCCCAATCACCCACACTCCTTCCCTACAGGTAAAGCCCATACAACTATTTTTTCTTCCATCAGCAACCGAACTTCGCAAACCCATGTAACATACTGCATATAAACATCAACTTATCATTACAAAGCTTACAAAAGGAATCATTTTCGTCAGTTTTGTACTGGACAGTCGATCCTCTGTAATCTTTTTAATCTCACTCGTTTACAAGATTTTTTTGGTTAGCAATATAAAAAACAATGTATCACTAATGGTAATAATAATAATAATAATAATAATAATCAATGATAATAATAATAATAATAATAATGATAATAATAATAGTAATGATAATGATAACAATAATAATGATGATAATAATAATGATAATAACGATAATAATAAAACACCTTTGATCATATCATCATCTTAACCAGCTGTTCCACCAGTCCATCTTCCTCCCTAAAGGCCAGCCTTTTGTAATTTCCACACTGTCGTCTAGTCTATGTTTGGAAGATGATAAATTTGTCTGGCAACGAGCAACTGGCTCCTTCACCATGCTTCACTAGTGTCAACACTTCCATCTCCTCCCTCTATCTCTTTATCTCGCTTTCCATCATCACTTGCGCATCATACATCTCCATCCCCGATCTTCTCCTCGACTCGTTATCGTCTTAAAATACAATTTCATAGTTTCTTAATTACCACTTTCTTCTCGTCTTGCTTACTCTTCCGCTTCGTCCGCCACCCAGCATTCTCTCACCAACATTATCTAACCTGTTTAATCCGGTTCCTGTGGCCTCGTCGACTTACCTTGTATTACACTTCTTGGTGTAATTAACCTTGGTAACATCCGATACGGTTTCAAGTGTTACTCGTTTGGTTTACGGAGGTTCTTGTCTCCTCCCTGGGTGTTCTACACTCTCAGTGAAGAGACGCAGGCCTGTATCCCACACGCCCTAGGTCTCCTGTTACAGGAAGTTTTCCCGTAACAAATCGTAATTAGCCATCGTCACTTTAACATCTCGAACTCTTCCACTTCCAGTTCTATTTACAGAAGGTTTTGTGAGATTAGTGAGCCACTTGGATGATATCCTGCTCTCCTGTGACGTAAGATGAAAACATGAGGTCATGAAGATGTTTTCGCTTCCAGGAATGGTTGCTGGAGGCCAGTTCCAGGCAGACTTCCATGCCAAGTTCCAGTCGTGTTAGTTATGTGTAGTCAAGTGTTACGCGTGTGGAACAGTGTTATGTTTGTGGACTGAATCTCAGAAGCCCAAGTCCGCGTGAGGCTGAAAAGAAAAGACATCTACCTGGGCGCCAAAGCAATGACATTTGATAACCACTGTAGTGCTGGCTCACTACGCAGCCGTCACTCACCCTCCCGACACCCAGGCGGGTAGTACCGGTAATATACCTCCCTGGTCGTTGGCTGCCTACCAACTACTACCTACATATTAGAGAGAGAGAGAGAGAGAGAGAGAGAGAGAGAGAGAGAGAGAGAGAGAGAGAGAGAGAGAGAGAGAGAGAGAGAGAGAGAGAGAGAGATGGGGACAGAAATTGTAGAAAAATTCGTGTGCTTACAGAGAGTAAAATTTTTATCAATCTGTGAGGGACTGAACAGAGATCAACGGACTGGATCGGCAACCTCTTACAAGAAGTGAAAGAATAATCATAATCATCAATGCAAATATTTATCATTGAGCGAATGTCCAAAAACTTTCGGTACTTTTTGATAGAAAAGATAGGGGAGAAATGATTGAATATCTTTTTCCATCTTCCAAACGAGGATATTCTTATTAATCATTAATGAATCATTAATGAATTGTGGACATCTTGGGAGTTGGCACCATTCCACGCATAAGCACACTCGGGCTTCGGTGGTGTAGTGGTTAGCGTTACTGACCATGAGCAACCACGGTCCAGCCGCAGGCCCGACTTGCCTGGGTTCGAATCTTGGTCATGGCAGTCAGGCCAAACCCAACCCAAGAGTTCGACCTCCCCCAACGCCAGTAAATCAGTGGGTACCTGAGGTGTGTGTGTGTGTGTGTGTGTGTGTGTGTGTGTGTGTGTGTGTGTAAAGACAAGAAAAAATATAAACCAGGATAAGAGACGTGGCAACACATGAGTAGAACTCTCCATCCTGTAACGCACAATTAGTAGTCACGCACACACACACACACACACACATACATCCTATCCTCTAACCCCAACAACGTATCTTGGATAAATCTAAGAACCTAAAGTCACCAGATAGTTGCAAACTCCCGAGGTAAAACGTTCTAATAAACTCAGTGTCTTACGTCTGAGACTATTCTTTCCACCAATAAAAATGTTTCCCTGCTTACTGAAAGACTACATATCTTTCCAAAGCATCGATGTCGGCAAACCTACATCTCTCATTGATCTGGGACACACTGGGTCACCATCCCGATCTACAGATGACCCTGTAAAAGTTTTCTGTTTGTCTAAGTTTACACCGAAATTGTAAGTTCCGTAGAACCTCAATGCTTTGGTAACAAGAGGACTTCTCTACCACCTGCTGCCTCACAAATTTCCTGGGCTTTCTTCATCGCAATAGAGAGAGAGAGAGAGAGAGAGAGAGAGAGAGAGAGAGAGAGAGAGAGAGAGAGAGAGAGAGAGAGAGAGAGAGAGAGAGAGAGAGACCTCTATGGCTTTCACTATAGTTGACTTCACCAAAATCTCAAGTCACTTGGCCTCCCTACACCTGAACTTAAGAACATCCATGCCACCTTTATCCAGTCAACTACAGCGAAATCATATAATCATCAACCTAACGCTTGGGTGAGCTTTTTCCATCGCTTTCGCAGCTTCTTCGACGAGTGTCGTAAGGTTACACTCTTCTGAGAGGGGTCATCTCAACCTTCCATATGGAGTCCCGCAAACCACAGTGATAAGGGAAGGACCATCGTGGTTCCTCTCCCTCATAAACGACACACTGATGGATGAATGTCAGCGCGATGGAAGTACGACAACGACAGTGCTAATGGCTTCGGCTTTGACGGCACCTCTGTCGGCTACACCAGCGTGCAGAACGCCCTCAGCAACCTCAAAACTGCACCACTGCCGACAGAGTCATCATCAACTGACCCAAAACAGTCGTCATGCACATCAGATGCGCTTCTGGCCATCTTCCAACTCCTGCTGTGTCACAAGGACCCAACCATTTCCAGGCTTAAGTTTAGTCCACCAAGATCATCGGAGTCTCTCTGATCTGTGATATAAGCTAGAAGGTACCATGCCATCATCATCATCATCATCATCATCATCATCATCATCAAAACCCTTATCTGCGGACTGTGCATTTGACGTTCACTCACGGCACTTGTGCTCCCTTCACTTAAACACCAGAATACCTACTCAACTTTCACTCTTCCCCAAACTCACATATTCCTTCCACATCTCGTCTTCTTTCTTTTCCACCACACGATAATGATTCCTGCAGTCTAAAGTTGCGCTACAGTCAGTAGCAATCCATGATGGATTTGTTTTAAGTGAACATTTCTTTAACGGAAACACCATATATATATATATATATATATATATATATATATATATATATATATATATATATATATATATACATATATATATATATATATACATATATATATATACATATATATACATATATATATATATATATATATATATATATATATATATATATATATATATATATATATATATATATATATATATTGGAAAGGATCACAATTTTGCGCGTGATCAAGATATTCCTACGAGTCCATCAGGTCTGCCCGAGACAGATATTTAGAATTTGAGGAAAAACCACAAGAATATGCAAGGCTGCAAAAGATTTCGTGCTAAGATGTTTCTTAACGATAAAGACGTGTCTTAAAAGCAAACACAGGAAGAAAGACTATTGGTATCCCCTAAAGTTTATAACGTTCATTACAAAGTGTACCTCTTTTTATCTTGCTTTCGAAAATTGAAGGCAATATTCCGACCAGAATTTATCATCGGCTCATCACTGTGATCAACGCTTAGATAGGATATAATGAGGAAGGTTCCACGATAATGAGGAAGTAATGTTTTCAGGGCGAAAGGAATATATCTCGAGTGTAATCTGCTGACGTTTCTTTTGGTGTCTGCTCGACACTGTAGCAGAGGTTGAGGACAACGGGTGGTGTTGGGGCACCTGCCCACGGCAGGAGAGTGTTGAAGGTGGGTTGGCCATTGATCAGCAGCAACATGCTCGAGCATGATAAGTGTGAGACATGGGTCACACTCCCATGCTTACCAATGATAAGTATGATGCATGGGTTGCATTACCAAAAGTTTGAACTGGGGCACCACACTGTCATGACCAACCATGTCAAGTGTGAGGTTTGGGACACACTATCATGGCCATCCATGACAAGTGTGAGGTGAGGGCCAGACTAACATGACATCTCATAACAAGTGTGAGGTATAGACCACACTGTCGTGATCAACGATAACAAGTATGAAGTATGGTGTCATACTACCATGCATATCCATGCCAGATATGAGGATCTTGTCACAATACCAAAGTTCTATCAAACCAAAGTCAAAGGATCCAACTTTCACACATTTCCTTACCGCGACCACCGTGTGGACTGAGGTCACACTACCAGGCACCTCCAGCGGCAGGAAGCACATCACGAGAGCACTGGCATGTGGATGAGGAGGGTGGGAATAGTAGCCGAACCTCCTCCTCCTCCTCCTTCACCGTTCCTACACGCCACCCTACCTCAACCCCACTGAGGAAAAGGCTTTGGAATAAATATTTCTGCCTAAAATGTCTGGCTGGCCACTCATGCGAGATACCAACCTCTTTCACAAAAATCCCGGTGTAAACCCTGTTGTTATGTCCGTGTATTGCTGTACGTGCATATATTAACTCATCGTCGATTCACAGGGGTAACATCTGAATATTCTCCTCACTCGGGGAAGACCTCGATATTGCTCGAACGTTTTAAGAGAGACTGTGAGTTGCGGTACGGGGAACAAAGGGATGCTTTTTCTTCCTTTTCTCTCGAATTTCATCGCACTACAGCGGTCTGAAATGGTCAGGACTGTTAAACTCGGTACTTCTTGCTCTCTGAATGGCCCGGCAATAATTGGACAATCATGTACTAGTCAAGTTACGTCTATGAAGACGCCGGTCAGAGGTCAAGCGCTGGCCTCGGAGTATGAAATAAGATATCCACAAACTTTCTTCAGTGTACGGCATAAAATGAAGATAGTATTTCTGATACTGGCGGAGGACAAGATATAACATACCAAAGCTAAGACATCCCTTTTATGTTAACGACATTAACAATCACAAGTATGAACGACTTTAGGAGTATCCAGAGAGGTTGGAAGGACTCTTAAAGAGGTAATGGAACTCGTATCTACATCTCAATAACGCCAGGCAGCCTTGAGGCAGGAGACACCAAGACTTTCACCTCTGGCTGGGCAAAAGCTCAACCAAGTGAAGATGCGCTGGTATAACTATTGGGCAAGAAAGACGCTTTCTGTTTTTGTTAGACTGAAGTGAACTGTTTGCGCTCCTGAATCTGCAGATAATTCATACAAAGCAAGGAACGAGAAAGGAAGAAAACAGACTACAAACATCAATCAGCGGTGACAAGAAAAAAAAAAGGAAAAGGGGATAACTGAGATAAATCGAAAAATCTGAGAAAACACTGAAGTTGCTCAGCAAAGCAGCCTGGAACTAATATAATTCATTTCAAAAAACGAAAAAGGTTTCAAGCTCAGGCCAGGTGAGGTAAAAAGATAAACAAAAGCTGTTAGATACTGAGGAATGGTCTAGTACCCTAGAGGGAAGCCAGGTTACAGCAGGAAACACACTTCTATGCGAAGAGAAGGTGTAAGCAATGAGCCGTAGTATTACAGTGTTAAATGATAACATTCGCGGAAAACGGAAAATGATTACCTGTAGATCCGTAAGGCACTGATTAAGAAATTATAAAAACGAATAATGAACATAAGGAAATACTATTTAAAGCCGATCAGATAAAGAAATATTTGAAACTACAGTGATAATGAATAAATGATAAAGAGGATTGGTAGCGAGGGTGGTGAGGATTTGCAGCTGTCAAAACGCTGAGACTTAAATCTGATTGGCATCAGCTCGTGTCTCATTGCAACCTTACTACCTAGTCTGTCTGAATGAACAACATTTAAGATGACTTAACCAGGCCATGTTCACCACCTACCTGCACCCTGCCTCTACCTAACACCTTCCATCTATCTGACCTCTTTGTTAGTTCAAGAACTCTCTGAATCATCTCACAAACTCGCTCAGGTATCTCGCCTTGGATACGAGATCAAATTCTGGATCGTTAAAGCAGATTATAGTGAAAATGGGACCAGGGACGCATCCCTGTGGCACGCAACCCGTCACGTTCAGCCAGTCGGATTTTGTTTTTGACTTAAAACCCCATACACCGCTTGCTGTTAGTGAACTGGTCATTCATCAGTACACGTAGTTCATCCCGTGTTCCAAGCGATTCAAATTCACACGGCAATCTCTTGCGTGGTATACTTTATCGAATGCCTTTTCAGGGAAGGGAGCCAGACACTGTTTCCAGTACGTATCGACTTCTTCGCCAAGCTAAGAAGGACGAAGCAAAAAATGAAATACGTCCGCATCCTTCACAACTCTAAGACTGTGACGAGTTCAGGACAGAAGCACTGTTGACTCCGTCACATCACATCAAACGATGTCAGTCATCGCGAAATACCCAATCTAAAGACGAGAACCTGAAGGCAACGAAAACACCAATCACCCCCCTCGAGACCCCAGGGAAAGCAAGAAAACATCCCTCTCAACAATGCAGTGTGGGGGGTGAGCGGGGGAGGAAATATTCATAAACTATAGAGTTCCTCTCATTACACCGGCCAATTATGCAAAGTCTATCAATTTAGGGACTCAGTGTTTGGAGAGAATGGAGCCTCGAGAGCCAGTGAGGGTGGAGTGTGACTTAGCACCAATTTGGGTCAGATTTGCATACTTGGATGAGGGTATTACATAGGAAGAGGGGAATAGAAATTTTTTTTTTTTCTAGCGTTTCTGATTATCATAAGCATGCGGGCAGAGAGAGAGAGAGAGAGAGAGAGAGAGAGAGAGAGAGAGAGAGAGAGAGAGAGAGAGAGAGAGAGAGAAACTACCTACTTAGGAGTACGCATGACGGGGTTCTGCCAAAATGGCAGTGTTTACGCTCAGCGATCCAGGGTTGAGAGCACTGTGGCTTGATGTGCGAGATGAATGGAATGTACACGTGTTTGTGGGCCAAATCCCAGCAATCCACGTGTGGTTGAGGAAAAAAGACAGGAGAGCAACCTTCGCCAAGAACGGGAACTTAAAGGCCAATTGAAATGCTTCTTTACTGCACTGCAATTCTCTAAGCCTATTATGGCAGTTCTTTTCCTAAATCACATATGAATGGACTTTCTAGTTCTGGGTGTGGCTCCTTAGTTCCCTAAACTATGAATATGTTTAACTTAAGGATCACCCTGGTGCCATCTAGTTAACACTGGGATGAAAAATTGGCGTCTTCTAGGACGATCGCAGCATCCAATACGGGGACAGCACAGCAGGATTTCATAATGCAGTGATCCGATTGGAGGCGGAGGCATCATCTTCCTCCGGTCACGTGGCCAAACCATAAGAATTCAGAAGGATCTTAGCAACAGCAGTCCAGCGCCTCTCATCGCCACCACCGTTGGCATGCTACTGCATACGGCGTCTGAGCTCTGTGGTCCAACCCACAGACATTACTCTACCCTTTAAGGCGTTCCACCTCCTTACCCAGCCACACACACTACACGGCTTCCTAGCTCTGCTTTAGACGGGCTCTCAGCTCCGTCCAGCCAACAGACGTCTGCTTTAGACGATCTCTCAGCCTCACCAACAGGCTTCTGTTCTACATGACGATTCAGTTTTGTACCCAACCATGGACGTCTATTACAGAAAGCGTCTCAGTTCTGTACCTAGCTCACCGACATCTCTACACGGTGACGTCTACTCTTGCTCGACGTCACCAGACTATCAACACCAATACCACTCTCTCATTGTACTGTGGTACGAAGGCTACCCTTGATTTAGCCTGGGCTTTGGCGACCACCTAATCATTTGATGAGGCCTTGCTATCCTTGAACATCCGAAGATATGGCATATCAAGCCATCGCAATTGCCGGTCCAAACTGGGAATCTGTTACTAACTGCAGTTATTTTAGCAATGTCTTTTCGCCACAATGCATATGGACAAAACACACATTCGCACGCTAATGAAGTGACATCACTAAACCATCACTCTTACAACCCAATCTTAGATTATTTTACACTAGACATACTCCCATCTGAAACTACAGTCCCCAGGCTTGTAGGAGTGACGCTTTCTCGTCTGCGATCTGTCCACCATTCATCTCCACCACAATGCAAACACCGATTTAAGGACCTGCAATGCCCAGAATGCAACTTCCGCTCAGAAAACCTCTTACATCTACTCTTTGATTATCCTGCGCTCACCTTACACCGCACAACATAGTACTACACTTCTTGACATGTGGCCCCAAACCCGATGGACGTGGCCAACTTTCTGTGCACTGCAGGGGCTCCATAGATGGGAGACCCCACGACACTTTTCATAGGGCTTCCACAGCTTCAAAACTTTACTCAGCGCAGGAGCAGGATTATGATGGACTACTATGGAGCGAGACAGTCCCAGAAAACGCATATTATCCCTGGGAATAGGGGAGAAAGAATACTTCCCACGTATTCTCTGTGTGTCGTAGAGGGCGACTAAACGGGAAGGGAGCGGGGGGCTGGAAATCCTCCCCTCTCGTTTTTAATTTTCTAAAAGAAGGAACAGAGAAGGGGGCCAAGTGAGGATATTCCTTCAAAGGCTCAGTCCTCTGTTCTTAACGCTACCTCTTTAACGCGGGAAATGGCGAACAGCATTAAAAATATATATATATATATATATATATATATATATATATATATATATATATATATATATATATATATATATATATATCCTGGTAACCAGGAGGAAGAATGAAACACGATATCCTGTTTTTTTCCTTTTCTTCGTGGTTATCAGCAAGTACTTAGATCACGCACACCACTGTGACACTACATATGAAGATCCCTTTTACCAGCATTAATGATGAAGTCAAACAGAGGTAAAGAGTCATCGAAACATCCATCTATTACATGACAAATATAATATAAGACCTAGGGAAAAGCACACTACTTATAGCCGAAAAACTAAGTGATACTGGATCCTTGAAGGGGCAAAATCTTGCCTTACGTCATCTGAAATATCCATACTGTTATTCAAGACAAACATCGGCAAAATTAAGACTATTCTCAACGAAAGAAAATTATCGAAAAAGTTCCATAAAAGAAGTGAAAATGTTCATACGCAGTTGCCTGTCTGCCACAACCACACGTGTTCAGACTTTTGTAACTTGTTCCTCATTCTCTGACTTCCTCCCACATTGTATAACATACAGTAATCTATGCCTAGATACACTGTAGTCTTAATCCATAACTCGTTCATTCTCACCTCTTCGAAAAAATCTCCCAAAGCCAAAAACCTTATTCCACTTCCTCATGAATCACTCGCTCAAAAAGCTACACCTTCATAAAAATTCATATCAATTAATTGTCGTCATAACTTATCCAGTCTGGGTACATCTGCCTGGTACCGTGTTGAGACGTTCACCCCTGTGGCCTGCCTGACCCCCGGGAGTCGAACCCACGAGGAGGCAAGCTCTACCCGGAGAACCAGTCCGCGGGGGCCAGCCAGCCTCCAGCCTCCCTCCCTCCTGCAGGTGGTGGAACACCCAGGCCAGAGCGGCAGGTCCTCACTTCCACTCATTTTTATTATTGGTATTATCTTTCTCCCTCAGCGACGGAGCCTCCCAGCTGCACACCCAGTCTTCAGGAGGTCCGGTCAGCGGCATTTCTTTTTATTCTTTTTTTTTTTCCAAGAGGGATTCGGCGGGTCACGTGCCACCCCCGACGCCCCTCCCTCACCCCCATGTGGGTAACCTGCCTTTGTATCGGCAGGTTCTTCATCCCCCCTTCCCTCCTGTTAGCCTATAAAGCATCATGCTATATCACATCTAACCTTAGCGCACACTCTTAACTCCCTCGCTTGGAAATAAACCGCGCGAAGAAAGACTCGGAATTCTAAAATCAATTCCTCTCGAAGAAAAGGAATATATCACAGTTTCCCAAAGATACTTAACAGAAGTTGTCGAAAATACCGTAGTAAATGATTCTGATAATTTATAATGATATCTTGACATTCGATGAAGATTCAATGACCAAAGATAACAGCATGAAGTTATGAATAGACGGAGATGAAATACGAACGTTGGCAAAAGTTTCTCAAACTGTGGCCACAGAACAATAGGATAAAATGCCAGCAAATGCCAAAGACGCTGACGGTCAATACATTCATAACACGCTTGATAAATGCTTCAATTAAACAGGTTATCGGTGAATTAATCTGTTGGACTAATGAAAGTATTATATGCAAGTATTTCAACGTTCTTCTTGGCTACATCCGACTCCTAGAGTACCAATCAGCTGGAATCAGATCAGCATTGTTGTCCACTGTAACATTACAATAGAATTTCCACATCAGTATCTTCTCATGGCATATGGTGCTTGAGGAGGAGCCCTCTGCTCTTCTGTTTTGACTGTCTCTATACAGGAGGAGCCCTCTGTTTTGACTGTCTCTATTTACTAAGGAATTTAGGAGGGTATTATTATCCTATAGCAGATAACCTCGTCAGAGAACATGAAGTGTTTTGATATCTTTTCTTATGTTAGCTGAGACGGCACGGCTAACTAAGGCTGAGCCAGATACTCATTTCATTGACCATCCCCTAAGAATGGATGAACATCTCGGTTAACTGTGGACCAACAACCACTAACAGGATTCGAGCCTCTGCGCTCGACCGTGAGCGGCCCATGAATGCGTCACGGTCAGGAACAACTACTGCTACACCAGCGTACGCCATCTGGTATCCAAACGGGGATAAAGATAAAGGTGAGTTACGCATGATTCTACCCATGACGAGATTCAATCATGGATGGTGTGTGTTGGGGGGACACGCTGGAGATATCAAACTGTGGCAAGTTCTCTCCTGACTTGGCGAGTTTTTGTCTCTGTGATACCCTGACCTAGTGAAGCTTTGTTCTGGAATTGTCCTGTCCTGGTGCGTCTTTGTCCCGACGGTGCCCTGACCTGGTGAGTCTTTGTCCGACGGTGCCCTGATCTAGTGCGTCTTTGTCCCGACGGTGCCCTGTCCTGGTGAGTCTTTCTCCCGGCGGTGCCCTGATCTAGTGCGTCTTTGTCCCGACGGTGCCCAGACCTGGTGAGTCTTTGTCCCGACGGTGCCCTGTCCTGGTGAGTCTTTGTCCCGACGGTGCCCTGACCTGGTGAGTCTTTGTCCCGACGGTGCCCTGACCTGGTGAGTCTTTGTCCCGACGGTGCCCTGACTGAGGGAAGCTTATATCTACACGACAGTTTGTGATGTCAGTGTGGCTGTCTGTGATGATATGTACTGCTGGCTGTGTGTAATGCTGTTGTTACGTCTGTATAGCAACGAGCTCTAATGCGATGATGGTGTTATGACTGGCTGCCTGCGATTGTGTTACTGGAGTTACGATTAGATTTTTTCTGTGACGTTTGGTGGTACGCCTGTTTACCTTTCTGTGGCGTTGTAGCTTTGTGTGTGGGGATTGTTTCAAGGTGTTGCTTGTGTTTCACCTGACTGTTCAAAGCATCAGTTCAACACTGTACGAGCAACATATAAGTAAATCAGTAGATTACCTCATCGAGAACGCAACACCGCAATCAGATGAAATTTCAGCTGTTTTCATCAAGATGATGATGATGGCCACGCTTAAGTCGGGACTTGGCAGTGTTGAAGTGATGGCCGGAACCATCTTACACCTTCGGTGTCAGTAGGTTGTAGACAGCAGCCGACCAGGGAAGCACAACCCTCCTGACGTAGGAGTGTTGAAGTGATGGCCGGAACCATCTTACACCCTCTGTGTCAGTAGGTTGTAGACAGCAGCCGCCCAGGGAAGTACAACCCTCCTGACGTAGGAGTGTTTAAGTGATGACCGGAACCATCTTACACCTTTGGTGTCTGGTATGTTGGTCTTACATCGTCTCAAACTAATCTACCGAACTAATCTTCACATCTCCCCCAACAGGCACCATCAAATCTTCCCTCCTCAATTTTCCGTTTTGTCTTCGCACACTTCCGTTTTCCACTTCTTCCAAAACTTCGAAATGATTTTCTCATTTTCTTCGTCTCTCTCTCTCTCTTCTCAAGACCTGACCTCAGCGAGGGCCTTTTGTACAATTGGCTATACTGTGTTTGTTGATGCCCTATCGTTTTCTGCCGCTGTTATTTACGCCACTCGACCAGCAGGCGTTCTGTTTTCCATTTTCTCTTCTCTGAAATCCTCTTATAAAAATCATTGCTTTAGTGTCCATTCTCATCAGTCTGCTAACCTCTGGAAACCACAAGATTACACTCACACAGAGATCCTTACATGACATAATTTTCCAGTTTTCCACCCTTGACCATTTTCCAGTTAATAAAGATCTTAGTTTGGCGCCGATGAGAGCGTTAAGGTAACTAATACCCTGAGCGCCAATCAGATAAAGTTGTATTGCTAAGAATTAAGCCCGATAGGCATCGCTACCGGCACGAAATCGTGTGCAGGCTCTGGCTTCGGCTTTGTAATTATGTGGAATCATTACTTTAATCTGACATAAGCCGCTTTCCCAGAGTAATAACTTAATATACATATCACAGCTGCTTAATTGTACTTAGGGACAGTTTACGAACTGATGTGATTAAGGGGGACTTGTTGAGTAATGGGTCAATATTTGAAGAAGACGGACGTGTCGGAGGAGGACACAGTGTTCCAGCATTCACACGAAGTGTTCCTTGATCCTCCTTCCTTCCTTCCTCATGGGACCAGGTAGAAATTTACACGTTTTCCCAAGAGACAAAGAAAATGAGATAACCCGTGCAACTTGAAAATTTACCAAATGCATTTTTTTTCTCATTGAGTAACTTACATGGCACGGGCGAAACATGTCCTCAACCGAAGGTCAAATTGGGTGAAATGAAAAAAAAAAAAAAGGGAAGAAATGAATCAAGGTTCCGCAGGTGTCTGTAATGAAGGGAGCTGAACACTATCATGCTACTTTAGACTCGATTCTGTCAAGTATGTATGTTGAACTGAATGATAGATAATCTCTCAACATACAAGGCCAGTACTACATACAGGGACGAATCACTTCTGTGTATAAACGGAGCAACTGTTCAGAATAGGATGACTTTCGGTGTCTGAACAGATCTTCCAACTGCTTTCGAGCCAGGCCTCGCTGTCTGTACCATACGGGGTTTTCGAGATGGATCACATATTATGATGATACCAGACATGTCTACTGCACTGAGTACTGGAATGAAAATAGTCATTAGAAGAAATAGCCAGGAAGTTCGGGATTTCAGAAAGGCATACTGGAACTAAGATGGTTTTGTAGGTACAAAACCTGACTAAGGTTGAATCCACCCTCACTGGCAAATCCTATCCAAATCTGAGTTTACAGAAGCTGTTATGACGTGACTTGATCGATCAAGATGGAACATATTTAAAAGAAAGGAAAAGGAGGTAGTGTTGTTGTCTGCATATAAGAACGTTCGGTTATCTGTTGAACAGAGATAAAGAATACTGATGGCTTAAAGAAGGAAGAGCAGGGCTGTCGATACAGGAGGAGGGAGAGACTGATCTACGGGAAAAAACAGGGAGACAGTCCGTCCAGGTTAAGAAAAAAGAAAAGAGAATGAAGGAGGAAAGCGGAATGAAGGAAGCTTGGAATCATCGACATCCGACGACAACACACCCTCTCAAAAGACTTTTGATCGACGTATATCATGGAATACGACACGACATCGCATGGGAAAAGTCTCTTAGAGATGATGTTCAAATAGTAACATCACACCATCGGAATATCTAGCACCACTGAAAGCCAAATTGGCAATCATAGAGAAGCTAGAAACATTGAATTTCTAAGAAAATGGGAGTCTATGTGATGAGATTCGAAGTACCTGGAAATATTAGGAGTCGGTCTATTGTTGGAAGTGTCACTATCGTCCTCATTTTTGGGATAAGCTGTACCAATATATGTTACCAAGAAGCAAGAACACCTTTGTGATCTAAAGCAGATGAGATGCCGATGAGTAAACACGAGCGCAAGCCGAGAAATGATGCCGTTAAGTTCGTAAGTCTTGTTTGTTTCCACAGGGAAGTGCTCTGTGGACTGTACGAAGGGAGATCGTAGGGAGGACCATGAGATCTTTAAGAGGTGCGTCATGGAGAGGGGGAATGTTTTAAGAGTCATTCCTAATGGTGTTAAGAGGAGGAAACGGAACTCAAAAGGGCCCCTTTGTCAATGAGAGAGAGAGAGAGTAATATTATGTTATACTGTTCTAATGAAGGACAGGTAGTTCGAAAAGCTGTTCAAGATAATTTTGAGACAAACACAAGAAAGACTATGGAAGAGGAGGAGAGATTTGTGTGTTTTCTGTGGATGATGACAGCTTTCTCCTCACAATTAATATATCTAAAAAGAGTATTGACTCTAGATAACTAGTCATGTCTACAAACACAACCATACATAAAACATAAGATGTGTGTGTGTGTGTGTGTGTGTGTGTGTGTGTGTGTGTGTGTGTGTGTGTGTGTGCGTTTGTGTGTGTGTGTGTTTGTGTGTGTGTGTGTGTGAACAGACATACAAAGCGCAAACATTCTCACACTCAAATACATACACATCACCGAAGAATGAAAACCAACCCGCACACAAACACATACTGAAAATACAAGCGGAAGACACTTTATACACATATATCTGATAAATGACTATCTAACAATGTGTATGCGATGTGTATAGCTGAATATAAATCGAGGAATCAAACCATAAGACATCTACATCCTTGAAATTTCACGATCCAGCGAATCTGGATGAAAATCCCTCGAAGGAAGACAATACTAAGCGCAGGTTTGATGGCTTTCACTAAATCTGGAAATTCTGGCATTTAACCCGACATTATAACAAGATCAGGAGTGTCGGTTCACGGTCGCCAACTCCCACGGGATAAATTCTAAGAAATATCTACCCCCATTTCTTGTTTTTCAGCTGTCATGGGAGGTGAAAAATCACCCCTGTATGCACGCGTCATAGATGCGATAAGGCCATATCCTTAAAAACCCAACCCTTCTGCTTTACATGCAGACAATCTGAATGGTATTAAAATGCGTTTAATCTCCCTAAATCCTCTTCCAGCAGCCCCCCATCCCCGCTCAAAATCGCATTCTACTTTGTGCTACTAAATTTCCACGAGTCTATCTCGCGACCAAACCCAAAATAGCCCGTTCTTTCCCCACTGTTGACCTGGAACAGAAGAGGTGGTGGCGCGGCAGGGAACCGTATCAGATCCCATTCTCGGTCGGTTTGAATGCGCCGTGATCCCATTCGGTTTGGACCGTGCCACCCAGCCACCGCCGTCAACAACCATATATTTGACAAAAAGTCTCATACCTTCTTAGAATGAAAAGGGAATACTTTTATATTTCATCAAAATATTCTTTGATTTTCGTTTCCTTTTTCTATCATTTGACACTTTTTTAAATCATAGAAAGGGGGTCAGTGGAACCCCAAGAAACATCATTTTTGAACTGCTTACGGCTGGACATCAGGGCTCTCTCTCTCTCTCTCTCTCTCTCTCTCTCTCTCTCTCTCTCTCTCTCTCTCTCTCTCTCTCTCTCTCTCTCTCTCCGTTTTCTATTGTTGTTTTGCGGGGCAGACTGGACGATCCATCACCCGCATTTCGACAGCCAAATCCCCCCATCTCAGTACTTATGGTAATGGCCGCCACCGCGAGGGGCCCAACCCGACTTTCTTTCCTTGTGATTAACGGTCAACAGGAGAGCTAAACCAGTCTAGGCGGAAAACATCAAATTCCCATCTAATACCGGTGGACATAATGCTTTGTTGTATAGGCTTCTCAAGGAGCGTCTACCGCGGTGGGGATGCTTTTGGGAGACTCGTGGATGGACGAGCTTGGTATGAGGACGGGAGTAACAGGAAGAGAAGGGAGGTCTAGAGAGAGAGAGAGAGAGAGAGAGAGAGAGAGAGAGAGAGAGAGAGAGAGAGAGAGAGAGAGAGAGAGAGAGGAGAGAGAGAGTGTGTGCCTACGATCGAAGAACCTACGACGAAACTGTATATGCCAGAGTGGCGAGTTTAGCGCATAGCGATAACCAATGTATTGGCGAGCTTGGTGCATAGTGATCACCGATTTATTCAACTTGTTCCATCACTTGTTGGATCACATTTATCAGCGTTAAACTCCATCACCTTCACTACCGCCTATTTGTATATTATGCCCAAGTCTCTCTCTACATCTCCATTGGATCAGTTCCTGACACGATCATTCTGCTTGCTCTGGTGTCGTCAGCAAAACACCTTACTACACTTTATTCATGTCTCTCTCGACGTCTGATACAATTATCGTGGAGAGAACTGGAGACTAACATCGTTCTTTGTCATACTCAGGAAAGGACATCATCATGCATGGTTCCTTTTACTCCCACATTGAAATTTCTGTTAATTAGAAACTCTTTAATCCATCTTCCTCTCTTACCCTTTCTGTTATCCTTAGTTATTTCCTCCAGCAACGTTATGTGGTTACTTTGGTATATTGCAAATTTGAGGAAAAGTAGTGGGAATAAAACACTATCTTCGTGGAATGATACATATGACGCATCGTCAGGGGAACCTTCTCAAAATGGGTTGAGGTCACCAGAGGCGCGCAGCACCAGGCTCTGTTCCGGAACTCCTCTAGATTTACGTAAATGAATTACCCTAAGGGTTGGACATTCACCTGAATATGTTTGCGGATGATGTCAAAGTCATGACGGACTTAAAAAGCGAGGAGCATTGCATTATCTGACCTGCACTGAAGATGAAGATGAGGATATCATGAAGAAAGACAAACTTCAGCGATGGGAGATTCGAATGCAAGAGTTGGTAATGTGGCAGTTAAGAACATACTTCGAAAGCATGGGGTAGCCAGTGTAAATGAAAACGGCAGACAGCTTGTCGAGCTGAATGGTTACTAGTGAACGAGCATTACTGGGATATGTACAAACTGACAGGAGTGCCTAGGCAAGACAGCTGGATGTGAATGTGCTGAGAAGGGGGCAGCTGGTGAGAAGGGAGTGTGAATGTCTGTAGTGACTTAGAGAAAGAGGATATAATATGGGTGGGAAGATGCATGTGAAAATGACTGAACATGGGAAAAAGTTTGTCCGTGGATGTACCCAGAGTGACAATGAGTAAACTAGACGAGAATGGAAGGCATGTCGAGACGCAATGCTCAGTGGTGTGGGTGAAGCGTTTGGCGTGTGCAAGGCGAGTTGTAGGCGTTTAAGAAAGAGTAGCGCGTGATGGGATGAGGAAGTTGAGTTGCTAGTGAAAGAGAAAGCGGAGGTTTATGAGCGCTGCCTGTAGGGAAGGAGTTGATTTAATGAGAGATGTGCAAGACAAAGCGGAAAGAGGTCAAGAGGAAGGTGATGGGGGGCTGAAAAAGATGGTAAATGAGAGATGGGGTGCGAGCGTATCATGAAAGATTCAGGGAAATTAAGAAATGAAAGGTGGTGAACGGTGTGAGGAGGACAAGGGCACAGATAAGACACCAGTGAGAGGAGCAACTGAAGCGGTAACATACAAGGTTAAAGGTAAGGAAGTGATAGAGCATTTTGAGAGGATTTTGAACGTGTTAGATGATAGGATGGCAGTTGTAGGGTGGGACGTGGATGAATATGTGGCGAGAAAGGCCAATGGCGTGGTGGTAAAAGCCTTACGTAAGATGAGGTGACAAAGCAACTGGAGAAGATGGGATGGCAAGTGAATTTCTCGGGAAAGCCGATGACTGTGTTGTTGACTGGTTAGTCAGGATTTCCGATGAGTGTCTGATCAAGGTGAGGTGCGCGAGGATCGGCAGAGGGGCTGTATAGGGTTATTACATAAATGCAAGGACGGATTAACTCAATGTTCGAGTTACAGAGGTATGATTCTGTGGCGTCTACCTGATAAGATGTGTGGAAGAGTGGTGACTGGGAGGGTGGGGGACATGCACAATATATCAGACTGGGAAGGATCAATGCAATTCCAGGCGTAGTAAAGGTGGTGTAGATCAAGTGTTTGTTCTAAAAATTTTACGTAAAGATGTTGGGAATGACAGGGATCGGTACGTGGCACACATCTTCGTCACATAAAGTAGAAACTTCATCAGGACAAAGAGCATTGCATAGGCCAAGATCCTTTCGTAATGATAATATCTTCTGCGAATATCTCATACCCTTACAATATGCTCTACATCTCAATCCCTCTGAATACCTAACCCTGTTCAGCTGCTCTTCATCAACCAATTTACCTCTGATGAATGCATGTTAGAGACTTGGATTTTCTCCTGACTTGTGAGCAATATTCTTTTCAAAGTGTTCGAGGATCCTCCTTTTATTCTGCTATACTCGTTCCTTGCTCTCTCACGCCATACAAAAGATGGCTGCCCGGAGAGCTACCTACATCTTCGCCACATAACAGCTTGAATGTCCATTTTTTTTTCTTTACATCTTTTACTGATTCATTTCTCACACTTCCCTAACTTATCCTCTGTATATGAGGCTAGAGATATCCATGTTCCATACCCATTCCTTATAGACTGTACAGAACCTTTTCACCACAATGCCTCGACTCCTTGCTAATGAACTCATCCTCCCAATATATGTTACCACAGAAACTATCGGGTTGTGTGTGGTTTACAATGATCTCGTCCCCTCGTTAAACATTGTTTCATCTCTGCTCTTTTTCACTTGGTCATTTATGGCCCAATAAAGCAACAGCATTACAAGATCATATTTTCCATTTGGTGTATCATATATGATATTTTTGATACCCCAGATATGTGTGTGTGTGTGTGTGTGTGTGTGTGTGTGAGATGGGTTGCTGTAGAAACCGTGACACTAGACTTTTCCAGGGTATACGAACTCGAATCTCGTAATTGTATTATGCATGGTAAATTTATGATGTATATTTCCGATATTATGAAATTTCCTTCGTAGCGTCTTTTTTACCTTTAACTCTGGGTGACCCCAGACTGAGTGTGTCACCCCGGCCAGATACATTATGGGAGGAAGCTACGCCAACTGATGTACATCAAATACTCATTGAGAAGAAAGTAAACGAACCGAAATTTTAGTCATAAAGATACGAAGGAACGAAATACAAAGTCCCTTGATGTATACATGAAGTTACATCAACAAAGTCTGTACCTATCATGTCTCCGTGCAGGTTAGATTCTACTGTGTCATCTACATACAGGAAAGCAGCTAAACCATTAGGATGGAAACTATGATTCACATTTTAGACAGTTCGAAACAGCATGTTGTCATGGTAGGTCAGAAACTATATACAATATGGAGTCAACATAGGTTCATTCATGAGGCATATTCCGGGTCGAAACAGGCCATAAAATGCATTCAAGGTCAAACCAGGTCATAAGTCACCCGGGACGAATGAATCCAGGTCACCAGCTGTGAAGTATATCAAGGGATCAGGTCACCATATCATACACAGAGGCACGTTACGTCAGGAGGTATTGAGGCAGGACGCACTATACAGGCGGGGGTCAAGTTAGGTTACGCTACACAAGCAGGGTCAAGTCAGGACTCGCTACACAGGGGGTGATCAAAGCCGGGTCACGAGTTGAGCAGGAGAGAGAAGCCGTGTGGCGGGGTCCCCACCATCCATCACCCACTCCCCTCGCCAAGCCTCACAAGAAGCTCTCCAAGGCAGTTCGTCCTAAAATTCTGGACTTAATTTTGATTTACGTTGAAAGTCACTCCGCCGAAGCAGGAGGCTCTCCCGCAGAAGACCCAAGACAGAAATACAGGATGACCACATACGTGAGTGTCTTCAAATGTACAGTCTGATACGTATATCAACGGAAACACTTATCGCAGGCCTTACTGGAATACGCCAAGAGTGAAAAGTCATCGTCAGAGAGGTTGCACTGTCGACACTGTACTGTCGTCAGCCCACTATCTATTTCAAAAGGCGATTCACGGCAAAGGTCTATTGTAATTACAAGCATATGACGTGGGAAATCATCGTACTTTTGGATGCTGAGACTAGCGTCTTTAACGAGTCAAGTACCAGCAACCCGCCTCGGTGTGCCTCAGGCTATCTTGAGGGACGGGCATTCTTTCTTTACTCTTCCAGGATGCCACATCATTTTGAGCATTTCGTTTCTTGGCGCTGTATTTCTTCCACCAGTGCTTCAAATGGTTGGCTCTTACCCTTCTACGGAGGAGAAAATCTGAACTCTTGCTTAAAGGCAGGAAAATGTGGGTACATGCGAGATTTATGGGCGCACTCGGCGCTCGGAACGCAAGATCAGGGGGCTGCCTCCTGCAATGCCTTATCAGTGTCTCGTCTCATTCAGGAGAGCAAGACCCTATGGACCCAAAACATGGACCTAGAATACTTCAGGAACCTTGCCAGTTCCATGCCCAGACGTCTGAAAATGGCAATCAAGGCCAAAGGAGAGGTGACAAAGAACTAAAATGTAAATATGACATTGCCTTTTTAAATGTATGAAGGTGGGGGGAGGGGGGGGGGAGCGGACAAGGTTTTTTTGCGGACACTTTACTAAAAATGTACACTTACGTGTACAGAGGCGCTGATGAATCCATGAGTGTCTGATTATTTCATTATACAACCCTTGGACTCGTAGCAGTGGGGCCCCTTGCAGTCTTCGGCACCACGAGAAACAGAGATGCTGGATTCCTCTGGAGCGAGACGTTCCTCGTCGAGACTGTTCTCCCTCCTCGTATACAGATGATGACCCAACCTCGACGATTATGATTTCATGTTCTCGGTGTCATCACATACAGGAGGAGTACGGTAACATCACTGTTTTCTTAATTGTTGATAGATTTACCAGGATATCAGCTTAATAAGAGAGTTTGATTAAAGGATTGGAATCCATTATGAAGGTTTGTGTGGCTGAAACAAATCAATGGGCCCAATGAATGGCAAGAGTCACATGGAGCCCCGTGAATGAACTGCCCCCTGCGGAGCTCCGAACTATTGTCCAGTGATTGATTTATGCCGTTCGAAGCCTTGAAACCACTGCTTTCTGATTCAATTCTGCCATTTAGAGCACTGAAGTCTGCTCCGTGACAACTATACTCCGTGAGGCCTCAAGTCACTGCTGGGTCACTGACCTTTATCCCTCAGGGTCCTGAATCACCATACCTGTGATAGATCGCGCCAAGTGTAACAAGGAACTGTTGTTTACATATGGTCTTTTGCTACATGGAGCCTCAGACTCCTCTTCCGTCACTGCCCAAAGCCACACTAGGCTTCGAACCCCCATCCCGCCATAAACAAAGACCACATAGAACCTCGAATCCTCGTCCTGTCGTTGATCAATGTCACATAAAGCCTCGTATCACTCGCTCATGACTGACCTACAGCCACGTACAGCTTCGATCTCCTCCTGCCATGGGCATGGGAAGTATCACCAGCACAGAAATCGATAAAGAGAAATTCATTTCCTTTTGTTAATTCTCACCAGAAATGCTTGTCACAGCTTCAAGAGAAGAGCCACAAACAATGATCATAAATCCACACACGTCGAATAAATATTGTGTGGCAAGTTTGCACAATTTACCATTACCTCATTTGATGAGCAAAATCCACAAACATTTTCCGAGATGAAAATTGCGAGGGAACTTTTGCGGCAACGAATCTTCAAGTTTCACAAGAGGCCGGAGCCATATGGGTAACATCCGACATAAGTTCCCCCGCAGAAATAAAACTGGGAGAGTTTTCGGGAAAATTTTCCCCCTGAGGTTAAATAGCTCGCCACACTTGGGTCAAACATAGAAATTTGGTAACTTGATTTTCTGGTCTTTGTTGGGGCGAGTTTTTGTTGTCCGGGGATGACCGGCTGACCTCAAGTAGTTCAGGTCTCGGGCCCTTATATGAGGGCGGTACTACACACAACCACCCATTTCCACCTTTGAAAGGAGGCTATAGGAAAATATAGCCACAATATAGAAAAAAATGAGCTATAAAAACGACATGGGCAAAGATTATGAGAATCATATTGAGGGGGACGACTCAAGAATGTGTTTACAGAGGAGACACTCATGATCAGACGTACAACAGTTGTTTCCCATAAGCTGTTTAAGAATTATAATATTAATGATGAATTTTGAGAACTCCTGTGGAAGTCACACACACACACACACACACACACACACACACACACATAAGGGCGGGCATGGAGGTAATCCTGTTGATAATTTCAAGGCGAAGAGATTAGGGCTAGGGATGACGCAGGACTCCGCGCGGAGGGGTGTGTCCTGCAGTAGGGATGAGGATAGACATACGGGAAAACAGGATAAGGTCTGAGGGAACAGAGGATATACGTGGTGATAGGATGAGGATACATGTATCGTGGTACATATAGGGTTGTAGATGTGGATAGTGATGAGGTAAGGGATGACAGGCTAGAGATAAGGATATGTCCCAGGTCGAGGATAGAAATCTCCTACGGGATGAGGATGATCTCAGAATAAGGCTTCTGGGTAAAGATGTATGCAAGGATGGGAAGGATGAAGCTAAGGGAGACTTGAACGAGACCAGAGACGAGATGAGAATGAAGCGAGATAAAATAATAAAACAGACAGTGATGAGACTGGGATAGGTCCAGGTAACTGCAGGAATAGACGAGTCAGGATAGTGGCACGGCTGTGTCACGGCTGATTGTGGGGATGGGAAAAAATATGAACGATGAAGTAGGTTCCTGACGCATTCACGGACCGCCAAGGTTGAGTGCATAGGTCGAATCCTGGTTGTGGCAGTCGGTCCACAGTCACCCCAGCTGTTCATCCATCCCTAGGGATTGGTCTATAAAATGGGTACCTGAGTCAGGCTGGATTATATATATATATATATATATATATATATATATATATATATATATATATATATATATATATATATTTCTTTTTTTTCATACTATTTGCCATTTCCCGCGTTAGCGAGGTAGCGTTAAGAACAGAGAACTGGGCCTTAGAGGGAATATCCTCACCTGACCCCCTTCTCTGTTCCTTCTTTTGGAAAATTAAAAAAAAACAAGAAAGGGGAGGATTTCCAGCCACCCGCTATCTCCCCTTTTAGTCGCCTTCTACGACACGCAGGGAATACGTGGGAAGTATTTTTTCTCCCCTATCCCCAGGGATAATGTATATATATATATATATATATATATATATATATATATATATATATATATATATATATATATAGCGTTTATGGGATGGCCTTGATTACGGCCTAGATTGCCCGTGCTATCTCAGTTAACATAAAGAATGAGGATATATATATATATATATATATATATATATATATATATATATATATATATATATATATATATATATATATATGGTAAAGTGAAAAAACAAATCTTATTCGTCTAAAATCTTGCGGGGGTAATTGAATCCCGAAATTTCTTACCGGTGTGACGAGGTATAATTTTTCCCAGTTTTAAGCGGCCGGACCGCCCGCCTGAGCGAGTCCTTGATATACTGCTCGAAGCCTCGACTCGGCCGCACATTTCATGGATCAGGTACCTATTAAAGTGCACACCCGAGTGTCCTGTGGGGGCCACGCGCGGCGGCAGCAACACCCGCACCTCCCTCCCTCCACCAACAGCCTCGTACACAAAGGGGTGAATGTTTCTCTCACGGAGGGCACTCATTGTCCGAGGTGCTTCAGAGTGGGTTGTTGAGGGGTCGTGATCGAACGAACCTAAAGTGAACCGCGTCTGAACCCAATCGGCGAACATAGGCGAGGAAGGCCTCACCTTCTGTACGGCTCCTATGACCGTGGCAAAAAAAGATTACACAGAAAGAAAAAAAATAATTATCAAAATGCACACGTTGATTAAATACATGATTTCGAGTCTTTTCTATACCGAAACATCATTCCAAAATCATACCCAATGCGTCTTTCTTTAATGAGATATTGAAAACCAGGTTGGCGATATACTGTACGTTTGTATGAATTACGATATACGTGCTCTGATTACTACAGCAAACATTGTGGGTGCCTGAGTGAGCTCAGCCTTATAGATACGTTATCATAATACAGTGTTAAATGCTTGAAAATCATGAGTGTGTGACCGTCCTTACTGCTATCTTTAGATGCGGAGAGAGAGAGAGAGAGAGAGAGAGAGAGAGAGAGAGAGAGAGAGAGAGAGAGAGAGAGAGAGAGAGAGAGGATCCAGCATGATAGATTATTTTCCCCTTCTTCAACTCCCTTCAACCTTAACGAAGAGAACGTAAAATCCCCCAATGAAACCCGCGACCCACCTTGTTTATGATGGGAAATGGTCTTAAATGATCAATGGGGATGAGTTATGAGTTGTTAGGGACGTTGAATAATGCAAGTTGATTATGGGTCACCGATAAATGATTAGGTCTTCTAATTACAGGTTGGCTCGGGTAAATCCACACAGGGTGGCTTAGTAATTGATTCGAATCGGTCGCGGTAAGGCTCTGAGCAGAGAAAATTTATGCCCTCAAGTCTACCCCATCGACAGAATACATCATGCTCGTCTTGCCCTCCAAAAAGAAGAAAAAAAAAATACATCAGGATTTCTTCTGCCTCATGCAGATGGATTATCATGGCTCCAGTTTGCATGTCTGCACCGGGGATAGGAGGACGTATGTTTCTTCTGGATATATTTCGTAATTTATTCCGAAAGTAGGGAAGACTTGACTCTGACGTCCAGTGTTTATTTCCTTGCCGAATCTGAAGTTTGAGTCGCTCAGCATCACGCTTTACATCTCAGCCAAGACGTTTGCATTAAGCTGGTATATCCTCAGCTTCATGCATGACGCAACGTACGCAATGACATGGTTGCTACGCAAGACGCATCTTACACTAAACTGAGGCTAATGTATGTGCGTTACGGGAGTGAGCACATTTACGCATACTAGGATGTTCACTTCTACACACACACACACACACACACACACACACACACACACACACACACACCAGCCCAAGCCAGCAACCCATTTATCGACCAGCCTCGTAAAGTATATAACTAGGCAATTACACACATCGGCCTCAGAGGTGTAGCAGTTACCGTTAATGATCACGAATCAGCTCGTGCCTGCCCAGGGGTCGGGACTGCATAGTTTCGAGCCCTGGGCGCGGCAGTCGGCCCACACCGAACCCTGGTGTTCATCCTTTCCCTCGGGCTGATCAATAAATGGTTACCTGGCTGAGGCTTTGGTGTGTGGGTGTGTGTATGTGTTTAATCACACATAAGATGATAAATGGTTACCTGGCTGAGGCTTTGGTGTGTGGGTGTGTGTGTGTGTAATACTCTCTCCCAGTAACTCACAAGTTAGTAAACTCAAAATAGTAATTATACACACACACGGAGAGGGAGTTCCGTGCAAAAACTATATAGACAGATAGATAGATAGATAGACAGATAGGCAGATAGATTAAATAGATAGATAATTAGATAGATAGATAGATAGATAGAGACAGACAGGTAGATAGAGAGTTATACAGAGAGATAGATAGAAAGATAGATAAACAGATAGATAGATAGATAGGTATATAGAAAGATAGATAGATAGAAAAGACATTGATAGAATATTGGAGATCTTGACCTATACAAGTCCCGTGGCCCTGGTGAAATTTCACCCAATGTATTCTGGATATGTAAAGATACGCTCGATAAACCGTTTGAAACACCGTCAATATACGGCTGGAATACAGCAAAGTGCCGTGGGATGTAAAAGACACCGGGGAAGAGGCGCTGACCTACAGACGTGTCTCCCTGGCCAGTGTGGTCTACAGGGTACTGGAAAAGATGACCAGAAAGCAAATGGATGATATCGTGCAGAGGAAAACTATCCAAGTGAGAGACAAAATGTGGTTTAAGAGGAAGGTAATGTGTAATGAGCCACTTAGATTTCTATGAAAAGGTGAGATTTGTCTTAGACAAAAGAGAATGCTGGGTGAATTGCTTGTATTCATGATAATACCTGAAAGCATTTGACACTATCCCGCTTGTGAGGCTGATTACGAAGCTGAAAATCCAGGCAGGAATATGGGGGGGGGGGGGGAGAGAGAGAGAGAGAGAGAGAGAGAGAGAGAGAGAGAGAGAGAGAGAGAGAGAGAGAGAGAGAGAGAGAGAGAGAGACTCCTCCTATTGAACAAACGACTCATGTCAGAAGAGCTTTATCGAAATAAGCCGAGGTCAGTAATGGAGTGCCATAAGGTTCTATTCTGGGACAACCATTCTCTTTAAACCATATGAATGACTCGCCCGAAGGCGTGGACTCCGAGCTGAATATGTTTGCAGATGATGCTACGGTCATGAGGGTACTGGAAAGCAGCGAGGATTGCTCGTCTTACAAGAGGACCTGAACGGACCTCCAAGTTGCTGTGACGTGGCTCATATAATTTAACCACAGCAAATATCCAAGTAATACGCTGAGCGGGTAACACTACTAAACTGGTGTAGGAGAGGAACAAGACCGGGTGTGAGGACTGGCCACACAGGAGACTGCGGGGACCACGTGACGCTTGATGGGTGAATTCCCTTCGCTTTCTGCTCGATCTAAATGTCTACGTCAGTCCAGTGATGAAGACCATTGTGACGAAAGGCTTCGATTAGAACTCAAAGTGAGGATATCCCCTCTAAATCTCAGTCCTCTCTTCTTCATGCTACCTCACTGACGCGGGAAAAGGTGGATACGTATGAAAAAAAATATGTATATATACACATATATTCTGCCAACAAGCCATATTACCTTATAACCTACACCATCTGCCATTAAGTAGACATCCTGTACTGGAACTCCATGTTAATAACTACAACATCACACCAGTATAGGCCGCCTGTTTAACAGTCCGTCCGCCGGCGATGATTTACTTGTGGTTTTTACTCAGCAGCGGAGCCGCTCCCTCCACAAGATTAGTAGGCCTTCCTCCCTTTCTCATATCAGTCTTGTGATCTTTGTCAAAATTCATTTCCCAGTCAACTAGGCAGATAGCAAGAAAAAAAAATCACAAAAAAGTCATCCGTGCTACTCCACGTGACCTGCACTTTGCCTGGTTGGTCTCCAACATGTGACCCCTGGTTAGGTCAGGACAGCAAGTGGGTGAGGCGAGTGGGTGGGTTTTGCGTTGGCGAAGAGGGAACTGGAGAGCAGAAGAGAAGACTTGGGGAGGAAAAAGAGAGTGAAGAATGGAGAGATGGAAGAAAAGAGACATTTGTGAAGGAGACAGGCCAGAGGGAGGGGCCCCAGAGGTGACACGAGTGGCCGGGCGAGCTACGGAAGCTGGCGGAAAGGAATGAGGACATGGCCGTGAGGTACTAACGTCCTTGACGGACGGAACGAAGAGGACAATGGGGAAAGGGTAGGGAGGCAAAGGGAGGGAAGGGAGCATGGGAAAGGAGTAGAGTGGGGAGGAGAGAGAGGGGGGAGGACTGATCAGATACTTCCAACAGCTGATTTTTCACCTCATCTGTCTGGGAGAAGCCTCATTATTCTTCCCTTTCTCTTCCATCTCCCCCGCTCCCTCCTTCTCTCTCTCTCCCCGGATCATCCTTCATCCTCCTTTTGTCTCTAATCCTATTTATGTTCTTCACCACCAGATCTTCTTCTTCCACCTTCCATTAAATCACGGGCGAGTCGACAGAACAACGGTAAATTGCAGAGAACTGGAGGTTGAACCCAGTGGTTCGCAGCGGCCAGACTTGTAACATGAGGAATTATTATTAGTCTCAGTCGCAGAAGACCTCATGGTGGAGATGGTCCCAGAGTCCTCCAAGACAGCTAAGTTATACGCAGCGCCAACAGCCTAGTCACCGCACAATAGACTGGAGGAACGCTCTAACCACCGTAACTATACCGTTAATTACGGGAATGCCTCGACATGAAGGGCTGGAGGCCACGCACGCACCATACGTCGGTGGTCAGTAATAATTGTCGGGTGCCTCCCCTCGGCATAGACGACACAACAACGACCTTGTCCTGGGGGTCGTTTGTCACGAGAGGCCAGAGTGGCGGGTTTTCGCAAAGGGATAACGTACGAGAACCATTAAAGGGAACGACGAAATACAACGAAGACTTAAAACCCTTTTATTGCCTTTCCGAACCAGACAAATAAACACGGATGTTGAGCATCACAAGGCAACACGGATGACGAATGAATCAGTAAGGGTAAAGTTCATACGTCTTCTCTAGTGTGTTTAGCTCCTATCTACGGGTCTAATATACGACTCGCTGGTTCCTCAGGTAGAGATGGCGATAATATATTGATCGTAAACCTGAAATATGAGCATTACAAGGTTGTATATACATGACTCTTTTTTTCCCACATAAGTCAGAACTTGTGTTCTTACCTGACTCAAGTAAGTACCATCAAACGTGAGGCGTCATACCTTTGATATGGATGAAGAAAACCTGTATACATTATCCATCACACTGTTTGCCTATAGCCAGCATGATAGTGTGTGTGTGTGTAGAGAGAGAGAGAGAGCTGTACAAGCCCCTTTAAACTGTATCTTTTCCATACACTCTATTAGTTCCATCCCACCCAATGCTTCCTCCATCTCACTATTGGCTCCATCTCGCTTCCTGTTCTCTTCGCCGCCTGTCTCCTCTTCGCTCCACCTCAGTTGATTCCAACCCTGCCTCCTGTTTCTCCCCCATCTCACTACTGATTCTATCCCAATTCTCCCATACACCTTTTGGTGTCCAAAGTAATTCACAAATGTCTCCTCAGCACATCAGCTCTCTCTCTCTCTCTCTCTCTCTCTCTCTCTCTCTCTCTCTCTCTCTCTCTCTCTCTCTCTCTCTCCGTCCGCAATGTACTCTCATGATTTACTGTCGTAAATAAGTAAGGAAAGCGACGCCCTCCTCCAACACATCCTGACACACCTGCGGCCTTACATGCTTTCCCTGGCATTGCCTAAGCTCGCACCAACATCTCATCCTCCAACATCACTTGGAAAAAAAAAATAAAGGACAAATTAAGCTCCTTACAAACGTAAATACGCCACTACCATCTCGTCTCCCTCAATACTCACTTTAAGCTTTCTCATCTCGCTCACTCTACATCTCTACCTACAACATGCTGTACTTCCCACACACGAGAATAGTATAATCTACAACCATCAACATTGCCAGCCATGATCCGCCATCATCCGTCTGGCAGCAACACTCAAATACTTCATCACACGCCGCCCGCCTCCTACCTCACCACGTCCGAAAGAGAGAGAAAAAAAGTTTCAAACGAGTGATGGGATATAACCCAACCTTAGTTCGCCCTAGCCTTCACCCTCGCCAAATTCTCTCTCTCTCTCTCTCTCTCTCTCTCTCTCTCTCTCTCTCTCTCTCTCTCTCTCTCTCTCTCTCTCTCTCTCTCTCTCCTTCTTGGACCTGACGTGAACCCTACCCTATGTATAGAAGACAACCAGTTTGCATTGCATCAATCTCCTCCATCGTATATCTATACTGAAGATATCATAGATTCTATAATGTTCTTTTTCTATCAAGATTCCTCTTTCATCCCAGCACACGAGTAATTCATATACTTAAATTTTCTGACATATTTCTCCCTTAGTATGAGAAACTCATATTGTTTCGGCCAATCATTATCACTTTTTTTCACTTTTACCTAAATTTTCTTTCCGACAACCAGCACCATAACCCTGGTTTCCTGGAGGTACATTTAACCAGAGTCGCGAGACCCTAGTCAAAAATGATTTCCCTGAACCAGACCAGTGATCTCGAAGGTGCAATGAAGATGTAGCGTGATAAAGTAAGGGTGTTGTGAAAATGAGTACGCTGAAAGTGAAGCGAAGATGCGTTTGTTGAGGACGGAGTGAACTTTGGCTTATCGATGAAGTAATGAAGATGCGCTTGTCGAGGATGAAGTGAATATAGGTTTTTAAGAGGGTGTGATGGGGTTGCTTTTGACCGCATCTCCATCTTTTGTAAATATTCACTCGAAAACATTCAGCGTTTGGCTACATGGCTATTTCCCCTTGCAAACCCACCTCTCACGTCTCAGTCTGTCAGTGATAATCATTCTGGTCTAGCGTATCTCCTCATCATACATACAACTATCAATATCCATCAATCAATTGCTCTATGAATCCCCACATCCATCTATATATCATCTTAGCGTGGCGGTGAGGACTTTCCTGTGCATCCATGAAACTGGTACATCCTCCACAGCCAGGCTCCCACACTCGCTGAATCAATCAAAGTACCACAGTATACTTCCCCAAGTCATCATGTGTATCCCAGGGCCTAGTCCATACTTCACCTTCACATGTCACTCCTGAGTAGACTTTCCCTCCTCGACTTCCACCTCCAGAAGGAGTTCTACTGTTTATTTAGTCACCCACTAAGCCTAGATTAGACAACGTCCTCTTCCTCCACATCTCTGATATCTACTATAACTCAGAAATCTGTAAACATTCTTCATATATCAAGTCACCATCATATATCAAGTATACCATCCACGGCTTTCATATCCTCACACTTCCAAACTCCTCCTCAGCCAAAAAGTTACATCCTAAACACTCACACATCTCTACTGTTTCTCCCAACCATTATTGTTTTTATCCATCCTCTTTGCCACTCGAATTTCTCAACGATCTTCCACTTCCCCACAAAAATTTGTATCCTCTCTCACTTCCTCATCCCTCCGCACCCTTCTATCTCATTTTCCCTCGCGTTCCTCCAACATATCTTCTTTCCCACATCATATTCCTTATCTTCCCATCTTCTGGCCTATCTTCCACAATCCTCTTTCATCAAAAATATCGTCAGTATTGCTCATCCCTTGGTAAAACTTGTCTTGTAATACCATCTCTCAATTCGTAATTTGTGGTCCTCCACTGTCCACTGCTTTTGTACCTCCCGATACGCCAGGAGCATCATCATTTATGCCTTAATCCTCCTCAGAAAAATCTCTCCACAGAACCCATCACCAGACTCCTCATCCTATCACCCACTTACCCAGCCAAACAATCCTTGTAAGATGGCGTACAACTCAATCTAGACTCATAAAATCTCAGGGATACATAGACTATTTTTTTTATGTTAGCTGAGACGGCACGACAAACTGAATTCCTTAATCTAGGCTAAGTCAGGTACTCATTTCATTAACCAACCCCAAGGAAGATGAACAGCTGGGATGACTGTGGACCGAATGCCCTAAGCAGGAATCGAACCTATGAGCTAGGACCCAAGGCGGCCTGTGAAAGCGTGACGGTCACAGCGCTAACCGCTACACATGGGGGCCATGCATTCTTAAAGTTCCTTCCATTTACATTCCAATCACATTACCTTTGCTATTAACAGTGACATCATTGTTTTCCAACTCTTACGCCCGCAGTGCCTAGTCCCCTCGTCGTTTCACACTTTCTAAGCAAGTAAGAAAACCAAACTAGCCATTTCCTGAGACCTGCTCTTTACGTCATCTTTCTCACCACTTGCTGTCGCAGATCCTGGTGTATATCTTCTTCAAACCTCTTCTACAGGGAGTTCGACTCCCCAAGACATCGAGCTGCCAGGGTTAAAACACCACCATAATCCACCACTGCTGACACCCTCTTCAAAACAACATAATACCTTTTAGTATCCTTATCTCCATTTCCTGAATTGTCACATGTATGGCGAGTCTGTATATGATCTTAGAATCCCCTTTGACACAAGTAGAAGGTGTCAAAGATTTTTCATCTTGATGTAATAGCTTGAAGATGACGGCTTTATAAAAGTATTGGTTTAGTCTCGACTTGATATGTAGTCTTTACTTTGACAATATCTGTCAGAGACCCGTAGGCTTAGACAGCTTGGATGATTAATCCTCAGGACGAAGTGTCCAGCCTTCTACCAATCCCATGGCACCTTACCATGATCCGTACATTCACTGAGGCTCCTAATTAACCATTCAACAACACAGTCACCATCTTCATTGAGACATCTAACTGATCCCCAGCAGCTGTGTGTGCCACGTATACGAGCTTACGTGCTCGCCAGTCAATCGCACTTGTGTAACACGCTCTACAAGAGCGACATACCTGTGCACTATACCAGGTCCTCGCAGGTACTCGTTCTGAGTATTTCAATCCACACCTTGTTATGCCATACCTCGAAACACTCGTATCTATATCACAAACAACTTCATAATGTAGAATAATAATGTACAAGAAAATAACTAAGGTACTATTAGATTCGATAACTAAGTTATTTCTTAAAAATTGGTTCTGCCACGTGTTTCCACATCCAAGCCATAAGATACGAGACTTTACAACGCCAGCAGACACAAGTGTGGGTCTAGTAACGCCTGCAAGTATGAAGGTAAATATATATACTGCCGGACCCACGATACATCCTGCAGTTTTATGGCCAAAAATTTTGCAGTTTTCTTCACCAATGCTGAGGAAAATGGCTGAAGATTAAGAGGAAGAGTAAAGCGGACTGGACCGATTAAAACCGATGCGTGGTGGTGTAGTGGAGGGAAGAAAATGATAATGATAATCCTTTCTCATAATGTCTCCAAATAATACTTCGGTTTACGAGAGAGAGAGAGAGAGAGAGAGAGAGAGAGAGAGAGAGAGAGAGACATTTACTCACTGACGGGTGTTTATGACTAGATCTTTCTTTTACCCAATGGCAAGGCTAGCACGTAGTCCTGCTGGCGGGACGTAATGCTTCACCATACGAGAGGAATAACCCACAAAGGTCGGGCATGAAGTACTGGTTACTATGACCTGGGTCTAGTGAGGGAGGGAGGCGCTGTAATGCTGGAGCCTCGGGTAAAGGGAAGGTTTGGGAAGGTGTCTGGAGCATTATATGAAACAGGAGAGAGACGAGTGAGATGTTTAATCCTATCCACTCCACAACCCGTTTTCTCTTTCAGTCTGGAACCTCTTCTCTCTCGACTCTACACTCTCTTCTGTCCTCCTCCACACACTCTTCTTTTCCCTGCCACACTCTCTTTATCCCACGTTTTCTTCTCTTTCTCCCACTCCAAACCAATTTCTCTCTCTCTCTCTCTCTCTCTCTCTCTCTCTCTCTCTCTCTCTCTCTCTCTCTCTCTCTCCCTCCACGCCACTTCTCTTCCACGTCATACCTGTCTCCTCCTCACAGACGGGAACACGTTGCTTCGCTCACCCTCGTCTGTGGCAGCTGACATGACACAAGACAGTCCATCAGGTTACACCGCCCCCGACCCCGTCCATGCCCCGGCCCCAAATCCGCCCCCGTCCCCGTCCCTGCCCCGCCCATGCACCACCCCTCCTGCTCTGTTCACCCCAGCCCACAGCTACGCCTCCTTTCCTGCCCCAGCCCCGTTCATGCCCCGCCCCTGTCCGGTCTCCGCCCACAGTTCTGGCCCCGCCCACTGGACACACGCGACGTCAGGTTTTGGAGACCACGACAGCTTGTGATGCTCGCCTTCTCCTATGGTCTATCCATGGTCTTCATTTGCCCTTGTTCTGACCTCCCTGGTCTACGTCACCATAGTCTGCACCATCCTAGTTTGCACTACCACAGTCTGCAAACTACCATCACAACCCCCCCCCCCTCCCCAGTGGTCTACACCATCATGGTCTACACCATCATGGTCTACACTATCCCAGTATACACGCTACCCCCATTCCCTCCCCCCATAGTTAACACCAGCATGGTCCACACTCTCTCGTCATGGCGTCCCCCATGGTTTACACCATCATGAGAGATGCCTTTGAATTTTCACACTAGGCTGATGCCGTAGTTAACAGTTGGTCGAAAGATGTCGGGATATAACAAAAGGCCATAACACGCTTTCAAAAGAAGCTCGCTGATAAAGGATGTTAGAAATGATCGTCATAGTATAATGTAAGGTAATCTATTTGGTCAATGAACCTAACCTCTTCATTACCTTACTCACGGTCCATATGCCCCCATCATTTCAACGCCCCATCATCGATGGCCGCCGTACTCATGACCATCATACCTCATCACCACTAAAAACCATGATTCACACGCGCCCACCACATCCACCCATGGGCCGGAGTCGGGGGAGGAGGGTGGGAAATCACACATTATCTGATGTCTGGTGGAGGAAGGAGTCATCATCATGAAGGAACAAGTGGAGGTAGACTGGTCTGGAACTCCAGCAGGGACGGGTTAAGTCAGGTTAGGTTGGGTTAGGTCCAAGCTGGGTAGTCTTCAATTTTTCTCGGGATTATAAGTGACCGGCGAATATTTTTCCACAGTGGAAGGTGAGGATCAAATCTGAACATCATCTAAACATTATATTACAACTTTTTTCACAATGCATCATCAGTTGCAGTTTGTCTTGTCTTGTCTTTGAATATCACGAACACACTGAGAAAGCCAATTTGAACATACTGTCAGCACAAATGATTGGACAAATGATCATTGAACAGTTACATACAAGGCTAAGAGTCGAATATCATAATATCGTAAATATTCAAGTTCCAAATTTAAGAAGGATGCGAGGCTGAGGTTGAGTCGCAAAATTATTTAAAATATCTATAAGAAAACGGTACCAAACGGTGACTGCCCTCAGGATCTGGGGTCAGTGGAGCGGGAAGATTGTGAGGTAGTGCAAGACTTCTGTGTAATGAGAGGAGGTGATCTACTGCAGGGTGTGAGGTATAGCTAGTTCCCCAGTCTAGACAGATTGTAAAGACGTTGTTAAGAAGAGTAGGAACTGTGGTAAGGATTTGAAGGGCAGGATAGTCATAGATCAGCGGTTAGGGCTTTTCAACTGTAATAAGAGAACCTGAAAACGTAAACACATTGTAATGAATGGAGGAAGAAGAGTCATTTGTGTTCCTGATGTGTCCCATCAGTTTGATGTGAAAAAAAAAATCTGAAGCACATCAATTTCCAAAAACCTTTAAAGTCATGATATGTGCCTAATACGTACAATAAACATGACCTTCCTATCATCCTGCACCCCAGAGACAACGGCACTCGTAGAATTATCTAGTTATCCTAGCCTACATCCAAGTTGTACCACTACGTGCCTTATAATTTGATCAATAGGTCAAGTCCATAGGGGTTACTTATGGTGTATGAAGCTTCTATCCTATGTAGTACCTGAGTTATTGTGCTAACTAGAAAGACCTCAAAGACAGAAGACGCAGGGGTAAAGTTTTCTCGCAGCACAAAGTGAACGGTCAGGTCATGTGTCTGCAAGTGTCCACAACTGAGTGACTTGGATACATTAATCTTTTATACAAGTCGTTAGGTGGACCTGGACACATTAATCCTCTCTATGAGTGGCTAGGTGAATCTGGGCACATTAATCCTGATACGAGTGGCTTGGTGAATCTCGACACATTAATCATCCAGGTTGAGTATCTAGGTGGACCTACACTTCATAATCCTCTACATGAGTGGCTAGGTGAACCCACACATATCAATCTTCTGGTTAGTAGCTGCGTGGACCCAGCCCTAATCACTATATGAATGGCTACGTGGAACAGCGCACATCAATCTGTAATCAGTTCAGTGCATCTAGAAGCACTAAGCCTCTAGGTGAACGTGCAGATCAACCCTCACCTGGACTCGCCTCAGACGAGCTGGGTGATCATACACTCAAATGAAGACCTCCATTTGCCTAACATCTCACGCCTAGATACCTGCCACCGTATACACATGGAGAGAATCAGCAGCTTCGCCAATATCCAACGTTACCTTCCGATTCTTCGTGTTCTCTTCCGCGTAACTCGAGTCATTCAGTGCTATCAGTCGAGGTCTACTCTCCACACAATCTGTCGTCTGCTGGAGGTGATGGGTAAAGGTTCGACGCAGGAAATGGGGGATGTGACTGAATACCCCACAGTAAACACCAGAGCTTCATGCCACACCAACTGAAATATTCCTGAGAAAGAACGGGTTCCTCCGTGTTCCCTTTAGGTCCGCTACCGACATTTCATACTCCGTGTTCCCTCCAGGTTCGCTACTCACACCTCATAATTCGTGTTTCCCTTCACGTCCGCTACTCACTATTCATAATCCGTGCTCCCTGCAGGTCCACAACTCACACCTCAGTGAGGCTTAGCTCTACTGCCTCTCGATGTTTGACGGATGTTAACCAACATCCATATCCTGTATCTTCCACTATACTATGAACTGAGTCAACAAAACATTTTATTTTCGTCTTTTGTATAGTCTTGACGTAAACTGCTTACAACCCGTTGTTAACAGATGATTATGGGTTTTGGTTATCATTTATCAACCAGTCACGAGGCTCGGGTCATGATTATGTTCAAGGCAACATTTCCCTTCACCAAATCATAAGATGACAGTATGGCTTTTTTATATACAGCCTATCATGGTTCCGTACACTCACATATAAAGCTAATCACTGTCATCCCTTTTATGATACCAACGAATCATAAGGCAAAAAAAATTCATATATATTAATGCAGTTCATGACTCTTCCTGCATCCCTTAATGAGTGGTTAGCTTGCATAGGTGGCTCATCTCGCACCGATTGGCAGTGTTTACAACCCAGCTACTTTACAGGCAGTTTGCACGCCCTCAGCCAGTCACGATCAAGACGCAGCGAGTGTAGTCTGTCTATCCCTACGTCTGTGGCCGTACAATGGCGGGCTAGCACATCACTGCGTCAACCAACGCTTCCATTTTCTGGGTCAAACTCCTACCTATCCCTTCACGTCAATTTTCTACCGGGGAAGATACCATGATTTGATTGCGTATCACCCGAGTAGATCGGCGGGATATTTTTTTTTTCTCTTACCCCACCGCACGTCACGACTCGCCTTTTAAAAGAGTTCGTTAGTTTTTGTACGCTGGATGAGGGAAGGAGCAGGTTCCAATATCCTGCCCGACACATATCTAATAATTACGGGTTGCTGGACAGTTTCGTGGAACCCATCGAAGAAGCAACACGCATTTTTTCCTCTCTCTCTCTCTCTCTCTCTCTCTCTCGTCTCTCTCTCTCTCTCTCTCTCTCTCTCTCTCTCTCTCTCTCTCTCTCTCTCTCTCTCTCTCGTCCGCCGACACTTCGCCATAAATGATGGAGGGGGTAGATTGTATATAGAGTTGCTGGGGCGGCCTTTTCTCCCCAGTGGATAAGACGTGGAGTCGGAGCGGCAACATGATCGATCGGGGTTGAGGTGATCAGGTGTCACGTCGCGGGGCATCAGGCGTCGCCGACCGTCAAACCCGGTAATAAGGCGTGGGTGATAGTGGCGAGGGAGGAGGAGAGGGGGGTGAAAATACCCTAGTTGCGGGGGTGAGGGGTAAGGTTGGGTGGCTGAGGTGTGCCCAGGGATGGGTATGGGGGAGAGGAGACGTCACGACCCCATCGGGGGTTGGCTGGTGTGGAGGCCACGACAGCACACCCGATCTTTTTTATTTCTTTTCGTATGAAGGATGACCTTAAGATCTGGAATGGCTTCCTCTTCCTCGTCAAGTGCCATAGACATGTGTACAATGATGGTAAACATGGTGCACGAAAAATGTTGGAACACCTGAAGGAAAGTCGTGTTTTCAGGGCTGCTGTCAATCGTAGGTTATAATTTGAAACTTGATGGTCTTAATGACCCAAAGCCTATGCAATATATATATATATATATATATATATATATATATATATATATATATATATATATATATATATATATATGAACAAAGTGCATATGAACGCGCACCTTCATAGAACATGCAAACCTCCAACAGCCAGGATCGAACCCGGGACCCCTGTGCAGCAGGCTGTTCCGTGTATGTACGGCACAAGGCAAAGCGCTTGAGGACTAGTAGAACGCATGTGCAGTGCTCTTGTGCACAATGTAAAAGGGGACAAAAAAGAATGATCGTATTGCAGAGGTACAGCTCTGTTGAGTATATCTAGTAAGATGTAGGAATATATTGTCGGTGTGGTGGTGACATGCACTGAAAATCAGATTGTGGAAGATCAGTGTGGCTTCTGGAAAGGTATGTGGTATATGATGTATGAACTCTGGTATTTCCTTTGAAGATTCTGTACGAAAAACACAAAGAAATTTACTTGTAAGGGATAAAAAAAAACACATAGCGTTAACAGAGATGCCTTATGGAATGTGCTACGAATATGTGAGAGGTGGGTGAAAATTTGCTAAATGTATGTGAGCGAGTACGGCACACACTGGGAAAGGAAAGAAGGATGAGAGTTCCTGATATGTGTGCCTCAAAGATGAGTGTTGTCACCATGGCTGATTAACCTGTTCATGGATGGAATTGTGAGGCAGGTAAATGGAAAGATCCTAGAGTGAGGAACCGGAGTAGGCTAAGGGTCAGAAGATATGAATGATAATCAATTCCTGTTTGCAGATGACACGGTTCTGGTGGCAGACTTAAGAGTGAAAGGCAAGAAGTTGGTGTCAAGAATTATTTACTTACTATTTTTTTTGGGGGGGAGGGAGATGTGAAAGGAGAAATGTGAGAGTAAACGTGAACAAAAGTTAAGGCCATGATGTGCAGCAGATGCTGTAAAATGATAAATTGGAATACCAACAGCAACAGGCCACGGGGTCCATTTGAAGTTGTTTGTTGTTATAGGTGTAAGAGGTCAGAAACACAATGATAAATCTGGTGAAAGATGAGAGGTGAACTAAGGAGAAATACCTGTGAACATTCTATTTAACTAAGGAGGCGCAAATGATAATAGTCGTGGACTTGAAGTGAAGCATTTGTCAAGTCTCTTCTTGAAAGTATCTATGGTGGTGTTTTCAGCTACTGTTGACAGTAGTACATAATTCCTTATCATGTTATCAACTCTGTCGAAGGAAGAGTACTCTGTCTCATGCGATATAAAACCTTTACCCTCGAGTTTGTGTCGATTACTACAAGTGAAATCTGAAAAAAGAAAAAAAATCAAGTCGCTACTTAGATCAACGTCTGCAAGATCTTAGATAAATCTTTGAATACTTGTATGTCATCACCTCTCTCCTTTTTCAGCAAAGTTTGCGTCGTATAACTGCCTCTCACACGATTTCTTTCTGTCTGAGAATCAATATGGTTGCTCGTCGTTGTCCTCTCTCTCTCTCTCTCTCTCTCTCTCTCTCTCTCTCTCTCTCTCTCTCTCTCTCTCTCTCTCTCTCTCTTAGGGTGACCGGACTGAGCATGAATATTCATAGTGGTGACGCTCCAGTAAATAAGAACAGGAAGGATGAGTTTCTGAGACTCTAATTCGAACGTCCTACATATCAACAATGAAATCTTATTGCACTATTTACTGCCGCAAAGGCTTTAGGTCACCAGGAGATTATCACACACTGGTATAATATCTCATTCACTTCTTTTTTTGTAGCTCAACGAAGCTGATGCTGTAGCACGCAGCCTCGGTTTCGCGACCAACGCGTAAGACTCAACAGTTGGTAGAATTACCATTAACGAAATTACTCGGCCAACTGCGTGACCAGACCATCCGTTTGTCCACGTCAGCCTGTAGCTGTGGACGTTTAATTTCTGTTGTGTCTTTATTCCTCAGCTTAGCATCGTCTTCCAATTTTGATATCTTAAATCGCAGTCCATTATCGAAGTCATTAATATCAAGGAGAAAGAGAACCGGTCCCAAGACTGATCCCTGCGGCACACCAGATGCTTTTTTTTTTTTCCCCTCGGTTTTTTTTCGTTTGGTGACCGACATGACACTGGCAAAACATGCCTTAATGAAAGGCCACCTCAGGTGAAAGAAGTAGGAGGGGGGAAAAAAAAATCTAATTCTTAGGGCTCTACAGATGGACCTGATGGAAAGACTTGAAAAAAAAAGGAAGATTGTGCCACACTTTTGTTTGTCGAGGGAAGGAAGTAACGTAACAGTTAATCCTCGAGTGGCTGGTCTGCACACAGAAACCATCGGAAGAAGGAACCAGACAAGTGCCCAAAGTCCAAGCCTTTGGGGTAGGGGACAAATTGACACAGCTCACGAGATAAAGTAAGCAGTACTAGGGCGAATAAGAACCCCTTAGGTATGAAAGAGCTGTTCACGAGATAAATAATCAGGGTACTTATACAAACCTCCTAGCTTGTGGGAAGCAGATTCTGAAATATCATATATTTGGACGTTTTCAGGGAAGAGTGAAGGAAGTGGTTATATATATAAAATTTATATATAAATATATATATATATATATATATATATATATATATATATATATATATATATATATATATATATATATATATATATGCGCGTGTGTGTGTGTGTGTGTGTGTGTTTATTTTTGGGGATTGATACAGGTTTTCAGTACTGTCAATAAATTTTGGAATGTAAAACATGATTATCTTTTCGACTTAAGAATTATCCATTTACTACAACGGAGAGAAAATTAAAGTAAAAGAACTGATATTAGTGTAGGAAAAATGTCTCTTTCCAAACACAATTGTTTAACGCTGGCAGAAATGATAATCAATCAGCATTAATGTAAGAAATATTAACACTTTTATTGAAGCAGTTGAGCAAATATTCCACCAAGTTCAGGTGTTCACTGTACTGAAAGAAGAGTGACAAACATAAATACACTAACATGCTTTACCTGCAATTCATTTGAGAGAGAGAGAGAGAGAGAGAGAGAGAGAGAGAGAGAGAGAGAGAGAGAGAGAGAGAGAGAGAGAGAGCCCTCCTACACACTCACGACCAGAGAAGCGATTAGCATTGAATCAGTATAGGGTTTATTCCGTCTGTGCCACAGACAGAAGTTAACAGTTTCCTTCTATGGTCATTCTCTCCTGTAGAATTCCAACCTAGCATTACCTACACAGGGAATGCAACATCCTTCGCTCTTTATCTGTGTAGGTGGAGTTGACGGATGAAGCTGAAGGTGTGGGTGAGGGAAGCCTTTCCTCGTATGAAGAACAGAAATACGATTATCATAGAGATACCATCCTGGCAGCATCGCCTCCTCAAAGAGTGATGATGGGCGTTCTGTTATCGGTTATCACATGTGATTCTCTCTCTCTCTCTCTCTCTCTCTCTCTCTCTCTCTCTCTCTCTCTCTCTCTCTCTCTCTCTCTCTCTCTCCACACACACACACACGCACACACAAAACCACACCCATCCCTTCCCCAAACAACCCCTCACCCCGACCCTTTTCAACCCCTGTCACACTCCCTCCTTCCATAGCAAGAGTCTCCTCCCCCCCTGTGTGTTGCAACTTCATCAATAATGACCCTCAGAAGTCAGCCGACTCGGGCGTTTGCTCTCAATGCACCGCACGTCCTGAGCAGGTAGCCCAGGCCTGAGCACAATGACAGTCAAATATTAGCTCTATAGGCAGCAATTTACTGAGCGGCCGCACGTCAGTACCCAACTCCCTTCCCCACCTCCGCCCTTCGCCAGCCAGCCGGCAACTCCGCCCTTAATGGCACCAAGGGAGATACACAAACTTAATGACGAAAAAAAAAAAAAAAAGTAGGACACCGGATCTTAATGACGGAAAAAGTGGGCTATTAAGTCTTAGGGATGAAAATGGATTGGTGAGTAATTACGACAGAAGATGCGACAAATGATACTAAAGAAATAAAAGAAGATAGAGACACAGCCATAGTCTTAATAGCAAAGGAGAGGACAAACAGTACTGATGACACAAAAATAATACAAGTTGAATAAGGAGAGATACGTGTTTGTTCTGACATTCGTAACCCCCAAACACCCCGAAAACGATTTGGCATCCACCTACTTGATTTCACCTCGTAACCTTCACCTCTGACCCCAGACCTTTAAAAGTCTAGGGTAGAACTCTTATCTGTAGCATGTGTGGTAATACCTCGGTGAACATCCATTTCAAAGGTCACCAAAAATTGTGTCCATGAATAATCAGCAGCATTTATGTAAACGCATGACCTTCACCCTCGACCTCCTAAAAGATATAGAAGTTTGTATTATTTGTATTATGTGTGAATCAGTTCATCTAGCCCTGCGATATTCATATGACCTTACCATCCTGAACTTCGACCCGATTCCTCCAGACATTATTCAGGCGTAAGTTTGGTTTGATTCTCCTTAATACCCATTATCCTACGTCATACGTTCTCGCGTAAACAGAATTCGAGTAGTATATCTAAGTACACAGGACTAGATGACCTTGACCTCCGACCCCGACAACCAAAACTTTAATCAGAAACAGAAGTCTTTTTTTAGTACTTGTAGAATGAGTCTGGACCCCATCGAATGACGGAGCATCCAGGACACACGACACTGTGGAAGTGAACTTGAACCATAACCTCGAAAACGTACTCATGTTATAGCGAAATGCCCGAGATACTTGTGGTATAAGACTGCTTTATCAAATAATTCAAATTTTGATGTTGTCTCGTAGTTATGATAAATAAGCATGGATACCCGCAAAGAAAAGGGGCAAACAAACAGATATGCGACTCTGGTTACAAATAAGGCCTTCGAAAGTACATACTTTGTCCCAATGATGAAAGACTAGATTTTAATGAGAGGATCTGGGGTCTTAATGACAGGACACTGGGTCTTCAAGGCAGGACACAGGGTCTTCATGGCAGGACACAGGGTCTTCATGGCAGGACACTGGGTCTTCATGGCAGGACACTGGGTCTTCATGGCAGGACACAGGGTCTTCATGGCAGGACACAGGGTCTTCATGGCAGGACACAGGGTCTTCATGGCAGGACACTGGGTCTTCATGGCAGGACACTGGGTCTTAATGACAGGACACTGGGTCTTCATGACAAGATATTGGGTCTTCATGACAGGACCCTGGGTCTGAATGACTCAGTCTTGAGGACAGATAGCTAGGTCTTAATGAGAGGACGCTGGGTTTCGAAGGCAGGACACTGTGTCTTGATTACGTGACACTGATCCTTATGATAGGACACTGGTTCTTAATGACTAGATCCGGGCATTAATGAGTTCAATGAGTCTTGGTGATAGAACCCTAAGCCTAAATTATAAGACACCGTGTCTCACTAACAGGACACTAGATCTTAATTACAGGACACTAGGTCTTAATTACTAGATCTGAGTCTCAATAACAGGACCCAGGGACATTTTTAACAGGTTTAACAAGACACCTGGTCTAAATGACAGAGCACCGTGTTTTACAGAGGGAGAGGACGGTACAACTTCAACAAAATCTTCTCTGTGTCTGGCAGCAATAATTTCAGCTGCCAGCCCTGATACCCAACTAATCAAGAAAGCAATAAAGTTTATTCTGGTAAACCAGTCAAGTCTGAGACAACTCTGTATGAAACTGACGAATGTGGAGAGATGATTCTTCCTCGACAGCATTTTCTTTTATATACCTTTAGACACCAGGAGCTAATTGGATGAGAATTTTTCCCCTTCAATAACTTGTTGGCAACACGGGGGAATTATGTAAAGCTCCCGGACATACCAAAGGTAACGATGCCCATCAATAATATCTTCCAGGAATAAGATAAAGTCTCTCTCAGGTAATCGTACACATCATCCTTTGAAAACCGCCGTTCGAAAAGAAAGTTTTTAACGTTGTATGCACAATGTAAAACTAGATATTCTGTCTCATTTGGAGGTAACACTAGTGATGGGTTAGTAGAGAACTCAGGAGACAGTTCAGCATAGAGTGAGAATCGAATTAAGGACATTTTCTATATTAGTCATGTCTTTTATAGCAATAAAACGTCAGGAACAATGGCCTCATTTGCACATATTCCTTTTCTATCTTTAATGTATGATGTATTAAACCGTAAGAGTCTACTATCTACAGCACCGTACTATAGTTTACCATGACTGCTTCATGTGCCCTGGCTCAGTCCAATGACGGCACGTCGCCCCCTTTGTACCACTTCGATCCGATTCGTTCTATCGAACGCACGCCTCTCGTCCATCATACGAGACAGAACAACCGACAAACAAATATTTTGTATCGCATGACTCAAATCCATCAATCGTAAAACACAGATCCTTCACATTCCTCTGACAAAGGAAACTGAGCACCCAAGGTGTTTAACTGCCAGGCTAGAAGTCAACAGGTTTCTGGGTAAAGGATAACATAGCTATTAACTAAATTCCTCCAGAGAGGTCAGAGTGAGAAGCAAAGATTCAGCGTTTGGCAGATGATCCTCCTGTCACCCCCACCAGTGGGAGAGGAATGTCCACATTTAACGCTTTATGCCAGGGTGTTAGTTACGTTCTCACAGTAGACAGAACGGTTCCCTTGCGTTCATACGTCAGAAGTGACGGTTCTCTTGCCTCCACACAGCGGAGAAGACGATTCTCTTACGTTGACACATCGAAAAGGACGACTCTCTTACGTTCACAACAGCGGAGAGGATGACTATCTTACGTTCACAACAGCGGAGAGGACGATTGTGTTACGTTCACAACAGCGGAGAGGACGACTCTCTTACGTTCACACAGCGAAAAAGACGACTCTCTTACGTTCACAACAGCGGAGAAGACGGCTGTCTTATGTTCACAACAGTGGAGGGGAAGATTGTCTTACGTTCACAACAGCAGAGAGGACGATTGTCTTACGTTCACAACAGCGGAAAGGCCGATTGTCTTACGTTCACAACAGCGGTCAGGACGATTGTCTTATGTTCACACGGAAACAGCGGACGATTCTGTTACCTTTACCTTGCATGATGGGACGATTCTTTTTCGTTCAGACAGACCAGAGGACGATTTTGTTACGTTTGCATTGCAGAGGCGACGATTCTGTTATATCTACACAGCAGAAAAGGCAGATCTGTTATGTAGAAAGAGCCGGGAGAACAAATCTGTTACGCTCACACAACAGATGGAAAAAATCTCTTCCGTCCACACAGAAGGCAAGACGATCTTAACATGTTCAATGAAGAGAGACAGAAAGAGAAGTTCTTGTGCAGATATGTTGTGTGTGTGTGTGTGTGTGTGTGTGTGTGTGTGTGTGTGTGATAAATGACGGCGCTAATCTCATGTATATAAAAGCCATCAACAGGTATTTTGATTGATGGATCCACATATATAAAAGCAATCAACAGGTATGTTGATTGATGGATCGGCATTAGGCCAGCCGCTGCAACGGGCTACAGGTGGCTCTCTTGCCGCCGTCGCTAATGGTTCTTGTTCTTATTAAGTCTTAGTAAACGATTTCAGGTGCGAGGAGTCATCAGCGAGTGTTTACAGGCAAGCGCCGAGACGAAGACACACTCCTTCATTACCGAGTGCGTAAAACAGAATGCACTCAAACTAAGCATGTACACGGAAGTCCCATGACAGGAATACACTTCTACTGAGTATGTACAAGTATATGCTTTATCGTGAGCTCATACTGAGCATGCATAAGGGTATACTTCCACTTTCTAGCCATACATATACAAGCTCATGCTTCGGCCTGAAACCATACGAACTATGAACAAGTACGGTCCTTTTTGAGTTCATACTAACCACGTACAAGTGCGTTCTTCACCCTGAGTTCATACTAGTCATGTACAATAAAAGTACCTCAGTCACATCCATGGAAAATGTACACTGCGTCAAGTACATCTCTTCCGTAGTGGGGAACTGATCTGAGTGTTTCCGTTGGACCAGAACTCCAGCACCGTGCCCTCCTTATTTTCCACCAACATCCCCTTACATCACCACCACCGTAACAGACAGATGTACTCCACTGCTTCTGTATCTAATGAGCCATCGTCTCCCACCATCACTGGTGTGGTGGTTTGGGAAACAGACCTGTATCATACCATCTCTCTTCTCTCACACAACCACTGCTGGGGTGGAAAATGCCTTCGACATCAGGGTTGGGGGCTATGTCATCTGATAGGTACATCTGCAGTGTCCACAGGCGAGCTAGTGGTGGCCACTGTGTCAACAGGAGGCCTCGGTAACCGCTCATCCCCGCCCCCCCCCCCTCTCCTCTCTCTCTCTCTCTCTCTCTCTCTCTCTCTCTCTCTCTCTCTCTCTCTCCCTCTCTACCCTGCTCACTCGCCTGGTCTACTGAGGGTGCAAAGGGTCAAAGTAGGTTGGTGTTCGGCTGACCAAAGGCTAAGGGAGATCGTGACCAGCATGGCCAGGTATACCGCTCTCCCTGACCCCTGGGAGTACTGTGTTTGTCTTATTACAGTTCATCCATGTTGAGGACTGTATGGCACGTCCTTGAATGCTCATGACCAACGCCCACAACAGACAGTAACCTCCGCAATTCTGTAAATGATGAAACGCAATTCCTCTACATCTGTCCGATCTAGATCAAACAACAAGTCTCAAATAAAAAGCAGAAATTCAACACTACAAGAATACAAACACGTTCATCATGTCCGTCCCCTACATTCTAACTGGATACTCGCAATAAGGAACATTACAAATCTGCTTCCCAACTGCTGGAGGTGGTTTAAAGGTGCCACGATCAAATCTCTTTAGAAAGATTGCAATTCCATATCTAAAAGCGAGTCGTTCGACGTGATGTGGAGTCATGCGTTCAAATCTGGAGTGGCTCATCTTCTTTGTGGAGTCATGCGTTCAAATGAGAGGCTCATCTGCAATCAAAAACCTTCTACATAATCCTTTCTTATTACCGTTTTCAACCATCTATATCCATCTACCATGATGCTTGCTCCTCTTTTTCTGTTCTCCGGGCACCATTTCGACCACTGTTTACCTGCGCTGACCGTGTATCCCACTTCCTGAAGGCCTGGACCCTTGACATGTGTGTGACTGAAAGGGTCTTCCCAGAGTTTGTGTAGCGACCAGCCACACGAGGGCTGGCCATTATAAACGATCCTTCTTTCATCGTACTAAGAAAATGTGGAATTCCTTGTCTCTCTCTCTCTCTCTCTCTCTCTCTCTCTCTCTCTCTCTCTCTCTCTCTCTCTCTATTTATCTATCTATATATATACATATATATATATATATAATATATATATATATATATATATATATATATATATATATATAATTTCCATACGTAATCGCCATTTGCGAGGTAGCACCAGGAACAGACATCCATTCTCTAGCTGCCGTGTGAAATGGACCAAAACCACGGCACCCCTCCACAACCAGACCACACACAGCTTTCCATGGTTTCACGCCGCCACTTAACATGCCTTAGTTCCGCCTAGTGACAGCATGTCGACCCCTGTATAACACATCGTTCTAATTCATTCTATCCAATGTACTCCTTTCACCCTCCTGTATGTTCAAGACTTGATCGCTAAAAATGCACACACACACACACACACACACACACACACACACACACACATATTAAAAGAGAATCTCATAATGCAATACAGTTAGCGCTTCATGACAATGAAAAACCCGGAACAAGGAAACAGTTACTGAGGACAATAAAAAGTTCTTCTTGAAGAAGTAAACAATGATGAATGATACATACATTTCAATCAAGATCAAAACGCATACAGTCAGACACGTATACAGCGAGACAGACGTCCTTAGGTCCTTGAGGAAACGAGTCGTTGCTGGTGTAGTGATCTGCATTCTTTGGCTAGGCTCTGATGTGTCTCAGGAAGGCCATTAATTTTCCCGAGAGTGGAACAGAATTACTGGACGTCATCAAACATATTTTCTATATATATGTGTTGCAATTCAAACTGGAAATCAGCCAGAACTAGCTTCAAGTAGTCAGAACCCCTTGCACCCGAAGATGATTGGGAAAATTCAGAATATCAATATTATAAAGGTTATGTTAGGTTAGGTTAGGTTAGGTTTGGTTAGGTAAGGTTAAGTTAGGTTAGATTAGGTCTCTCAAAGCAGTTTTGACCGAACAGTTTTGGTAAAACTAGGTATAAAACATTCCACTCCTGCATGTCGTATTTTACCCACCCTCCAATGGTGCAACGGGTTCTGACTGATTTCGGGTTTTAACTGAACATATATCGTGCTAACCTCCGTGATGTAGAGGTTAGCGTTCCTGACCATGACGCATTCACAGGCCGTCTAGAGTCCAGCGCATGAGTTCGAATCCTGGTTGCGGTAGTCGGTCCACAGTCAATCCAGCCGTTCTTCTACACCTAAATGATGGTCGATAGATTGAGTACCGGACTCAGGCCAAGGTACATATACAGACGGCGTTAATGGTATAGCCTCAATTAGGGCTTCAGTTCCTTGTGCCGTCTCAGCTAAATGGTAATCTGCTTGTAACGTATACCAGAGCGAGATCCCGTCAGAACGACCTAGCAAGAGGACGATAACACACCTATCCCCATAAAACTAACCAACGACTTTACTCTTAAGACATTTCCAAACCTTCCTTCCCTCTTCCCTTTGGGCTTTGTTTCACCCAGAGCTACAGCAGCATCAAAACGATTTACTCTCAGGGCAGCACAGAACCAGAACGACCCGCAGCCAAGACAACCCAATGATAATGAAGACCAACTTGCCAAGCAGAGAGCAAATTCCAGGACTGCAAGGGGAAGAAGACGACCCACTACCACAAAGATGTAGTTCCCGGATGACTGAGTGCGGTCGACATAACACTATGACGACCCGCGACCAGGACGAACTTGTCGTAGACGACCCGCGACCAGGACGAACTTGTCGTAGACGACCCTTACAAGAAGACCTGGTGCCGCCACGACCTATTGTATGTCAGGAAGTAGAAAACCAGATCTGTTCGCTACAGATGATGACATAAGATGAAACTGATATGAAAGACGGTCTTCTGCAGAAAAAAATGTCCTTGGGATTAGGCGAGATGAAGACACTACCCACATACTTAATGTGGCATGATAGGCGTCGAGAAGGGACGGGATAGGGGAGGCTCGATATCCATCCCCTCCCATACCATCACTTTCTAAATGTAGGGAGAGATAAGGGATCAGAACGAGGACAATATTTTCTTGGAAAATGCAGGTCGTCTCCTTATCTCACTAAGGCGGGAAAGCTGAGCAGATGAAGCGAAAGAAAATGACTATGTTCGCTTAACAACTATTGTAGCGAAGGCTGTCTGGTCCTGTGAGTAAAGATCAAAACAAGTCTTCATTAAAGACAAATAGCAGATGGCAATCAGAGTGCATAAAAGGACAGACAATACTCGCGATGCTAGCTCGATAAACAGGACCATAAACATAATAATTAATCAAGATTTACCGTTACTATAATTTCTCGAAAACAACACTGATTCAGTGATGAAAGTTTATACATAGCATGTGATATAATATGGACGCGTCATTGTTCGACTTGTAAAGGAAAATGACAATGTACGAAAAGCGATTCAGTCACTAACCATCTTATTTTCAAATGAAACCAAGGTGAAGAAATTCCCTAACTACCTCCATTTTCTGAACCTCGGAGACACATTATGAAGCTTCAAGTCAACATTTCACTGACACACATCAGAATGTTTACACACGGAAAATCTAAGCCGGATAGCCTAAAGTGATTTCTGTTAAGTAATAAAGTAATATAAGTTATCTATTAACGTATGCGTAAGCCTTTGACCATATAACAATCCTGTTGCTAACCGATAAGAAAAGAATACTTGAGAAATGTCCTTAAACCACCTTGGCTGAGCCCTCAGGATTTACTGAATCATCTCGGTTGAGCCCTCACGATTTACTGGATTACCTTGGTTGAGCCGTGAATATCTATTAACCCATCTTGGTTGAGCCTTCAGGACCTATTGGACCATCTTAGTTGAGCCCTTAGGATCTAGAAGACCACCTTGCTTGAGCCCTCAAGATCAAAGTCCTACCCCTTTACTTTCTTCTACTTTACTGAACCGTTTTCTTTATCCCCACACTCCAAAAAAAAAAAAAAAAAATCCAAAGTAATGCATTCTGAAGTCTTTATAAGTTTCAGAACCCGTACCTCTGGTGACCACTCCTGAGAATCCTCCAACAATACCTGAAATCATCTACTCCAAGAATCCGTCCCGGCCAACTCTCCTAAAAGCCCTCCAACCACTAACCCCTAAAGTCTTCCAATCGCAGAACCAGCCTCTGCAGTGAAAACTCCAAAGAACCCTTCAACAAACCCCTCCCGATGTCTAGTCTCTAAGAACCCGTCTCTCCACTCAGCCTTCCAAAGATCACTTCAACAAATCCCTCCCAATGTATAACTCCTAAAACCCGTCCCTCCAGCCGCCAAACCATTCAACTAATCCACTTCTAGTTAGGAAGAATTAAATATCTAACAATATCGTATACCTCAGGTACGTTAACCCACGTCCAACAGTATTTTTCCTTGACTGTCACAGTAACCACAGAATCTTACATCATGACTCCATGCACTAACACATGAAAGAATTAAGTAGAAGTTTTTTACTCTGAGGGAAGAGAAAATCGGAGAATAGTATCATTCATATATATATATATATATATATATATATATATATATATATATATATATATATATATATATATCCCTGGGATAGGGGAAAAAGAATGCTTCCCACGTATTCCCTACGTGTCGAAGAAGGCGACTACAAGGGGAGGGAGCGGGAGCTGGAATTCCTCCCCTCTCGTTTTTAAATTTTCCAAAAGAAGAAACAGAGAAGCGGGCCAAGTGAGGATATTCCCTCTACGGTTCAGTCCTCTGTTCTTAACGCTACCTCTCTAACGCGGGAAATGGCGAATATGTATGAAAAAGAAAAAGAGAGAGAAAAAAAAATATGCCATCATAGATCCCTCTTCCCTTCGAACAGGTAAGCCGTGGACTTTCCTCCTCCTTTCGTCTTTTCCTCCACTTATAACCTCAATGCTTTTTAAAATCACGTCTACAAACACCTGTCGATCTGTAATTGATTTCGACATTCGTTTTGCTTAATTCTTTTCATTTCACCTAAGATGGTCTCTGACTGTGCCATATGCCCATGTCATGTCTCTCTCTCCCTGGTATCACTTCGTTTTCTTGCTTCCAAGAACTGTGTGCTTGTGTATACCCCACCATCAACTGGACCACGTAATACTCAGTAAGCCGCTGCTGTGATTCCGTGACAATTCAAGTTGAAGGCGGTTTGATGTCTGCCTCTCTCCTTACACCGCTAAGCTTTGGCATTGTATAACTTCTCACATCTTCCCGAATAGTTACGACCTCAACTCACTTCAGAAGGAGGCATTTTTTCATTCCTACGGATCTTATTTTCTTTTTTTTTAATCTTCCTTTCTCACCCCTTTATCGGCTATCTCCTCTTTTACGTTTCATTTAAGCCTGACCTCAAGGAGTTCTGTTATCCGTGACTGAAACCTTTGAGTGGATACTGTGTATCACCACAGTAAGTAAATGCTGTGATGTTGTACATCAACAGTCAGTTGAGACTGTACCACTGCACATCAACAGTCAGTGGACAAACACTATATATCATCCGTCAATACAAATTGTACATCGGAAAGCAGTAGAGACAGTAACGCTGTACAGCTCTATAGTCTGTAGACATTGTACCTCAACAGCCAGTGGCCACTATAATAATATACATCACCACAGTAAGTGGCTACTGTAACGACATACATCACCACAGTCCAGTGGCCACTGTAACATACGACATACATCACCACAGTCCAGTGGCCACTATAACATACGACATTCGCCAGTATAGACCAACCTCTCCCTATCCTCCGCACGTTTCCCACACCAGTTTTAAGGTGGACTTTTCATCCTATATTTCCCTGGTTATCTCGAGAGGCGGCTGACATTCAGAAGCGAGGTGGTGTGTGGCCGGGGCCCCAAGACGAGCTTTCTCTTCCCTCCCTTCTTCCCTCCCGCAAGATTAATGATAAATATAATTTTTCATGGGGGTCAAGAGTGATCGCGGTGTTCATTATGTCTGGGATTCGAGTCAGCAATTTATTCAACCAAATTACTTAATTACATGGGTTTCATTCGTCTTTTACTCTCTCCTTTTACCAAATGTACACACACAAAAAATAAGATTTTTTCCACAAAAGAGAATTATTTCAGTCATGTGTATTTTCATAAGAATGTGTGTTAAGCTGCTGAGACAGCTTGATCGCTGCACCCACCACACCTTCACCGTAACTTGGCTCGAATCACACGAGAGACTTTACCTTTAGCCATGAAGCACTTACCAGAGGGCAAGGTAGTGTAAGGTAAGACAGGGTATAGTAGGGTAGGGTAGTTCAGGGCAGGGCAGGGCAGGATAGGATAGGCAGAGCAGGGTAAAGTAGGGCAGGGCAGGGCAGTATAGGCCACAGCAGGGTAGGGTAGGGTATGGTAAGCTAGGGTTGGGTACGGCAGGGTTGGGTAGGATAAGGTTTGATAAGGTAGGGTATGGTAGGGAATGGTATGGTAAGGTAGGATAGGGTAGGGTTGGGTAGGATACGGCGGGGTAGGGTTGGTTGGGGGAGGGTAGGGTTGGGTAGGGTAGGGTAGGGTATGGTATGCTATGGTGCGGTAGGGTAGAGTTGGCTGGCACATATAGCACCACCTTGAAGAAAGACTGGGTTACTCGGTATTTTGGGCAATCATTTTACTCATTATAAATTGTACCCTGTCACTGTAAGTCTTGGCCAGGCACTTTAATCACTGCAGGCCTTGAGCAGACAATTAAGTCATTAAGTCTTAATCAGACACTTCAGTCAGTAGGTCTTGTTCATTTATCGCATCTGCTCGACAACTTGCCACACGAGAAACGCAGGTCGGACCTTAACATTGTCTCAGAGCGGGCCTAACTACCTCATACTCAAGATATTCCCACCAACGTGTCCCAATGTACATACGTCTCTAACCACGACACATATAGAGAGAGACATGCCACATGTGGCAGCGACAATGTACTTCCCAAGAACACGGCAAGAGTATATCCGAGTTTCGCTACGCAGATCTTTACTGTAGTCCCGCCCCCAGGCAGAGGGAGGGAGGGGAATACCTGCCAAAACTTTCAGACGGGACAGAACTGTCTTACCTTCCACACACGAACTTCTTATTAGCGTTTGGCGGGAAAACCCCTGATTATGGGGGTGGTTCAGAGGCTATCACAGGAGAAAATACAAAAGAGACTCCTCACATATATATACAAGCTTGTAGTACCCCTGCATATGGACATCCTACACTCGGATAATGCATTAACAAATATTTTAAATGACTTTTTCTTTATCTTAGATGAGCTTTTGTTGGGGAACCAGAGACAGGAGAGAATGCAGAAGTTATCATCCGTGACTGTATCATCAAAGGCAATTTCGCGATGCGTGTGAATTGGAGAAATCGCCAAAAACTATTAGGTTAAAGAAAAAATAGCGAAAGCCGATAACATTAGAACATGCACAGGCACAGTACACTAAAAATCTGTTCTCCATTTTCGGGTCTTATGATTATGTGTTTTCGCGTCCTCGTGATCAAGTCTTCGCCAAGAGTAATGTTGACTGACAGATATAATTTCTGGGAGGATGTATGAGAACCAGTGAGAGCCAGGCGCGCGCCGCCCCTGAGGTCGCCTGGTCCTTGCAAGGGTCAAAGGTCGAGGCTAGAATTTTCCTTCTTTTACCTCGTCCTCCGCCTCCTCCTCCTCCTCCCCTTCTCTTCCTCCTCACCCCTACTCCACCTCTCCCCTCCTCCTCCACTTCTGTTGTAATCGTCTTCCTCTTGCTCTATCCTCACTTCACATGTCTTCCTCTTCCCTCACTCATTTCTTCTCAACCTCATGTTTCCAACGTCTTCTTAACCTCATCTTTCCAACGTCTTCCCTAACTCATGTTTCCAACGCCTTCCCAACCTCATGTTTCAAACGTCTTCACAACCTCATGTTGTCAACGCCTTCCCAACCTCATGTTGCCAACGTCTTCCCAACCTCATGTTTCCAACGTCTTCTCAACCTCATGTTGCCAACGTATTCTCAACCGGTGCAATGTCCTCCAGCAGATAATCTTGTCATGACAGCTTTGGTTCTCCGTTATCTTTCCATCCCACGTATTTCCACATTCTATCCTCCAGCAGATAACTTTACAGATCATGGAGTCTTCTGTTATGTGGCTTTCCCATGCATTCTTAGTATAAGCCATGACCTTTCCTGCCTTAGGGATGTCCTTCTTTGGGTCAAGAGACCAAGGCTCAGCTCCTCTGCATTTGGGAGTTCCGGCGACGGTGTTACAGGATCAGGATCCACCTCACACAAAAGTCCCACTCAACTGGCCCTCCTTGAGGATGGACTTTGTCTGCTCTGTGATCCAAGCTCTAGGATGGTCAGGAAAATTTTTGCCGTACCTCCAGAATTATCAGTGTTCACAGCGCATCAGAGATTTCACAAAGAACCGACCAATTAGAGAGGAAGGTAAATACGTTCATTACTTTTTCGGCGATTCATACGACAGGTTGTCTTGCCTTCTTTTTTCGACGTTGGAGGCTCCGGTCACGGATTAAAGCCCACGTCACGGCCGGCCCTTAATTGAAATATAGAGAGGATTATGAAAAGGGAAGAAAATTAAAAGACACGGGAAAGTATTTACGAATTTTGGAGGAAGTGAAAAGATGGGTAACTAACAAAGGTGTGCTTCAATAGACTTTGTGTTTGCAGGCGTCTCAAGACAAATAGCAGCTCAAACATCAGACCTTGTGGAGAAACATGAGTACATTACAAAGAAGATGATATAAAAAAAGGAGACGACAGCAGTCAGAGGTGTTAGTTTTCAAAAGTGGTCTGAAACGGAGCTAAGGCCAAGTCAAGTGGGAAATAATGGAACCAGATGGAAACAGGAAGTTAACAGCGGGAGGTGACGATCTGCGGGAAAAGGCACCTGGCCTCACCCCTGGCGGGGAATCCGTAACGAGACATTTGGATACATGATCCCAAATTGAAGGTAAATGATACCGGTTATCCCCTTATTGGTAGACTCGTGTCGACCAATTCTCCTCACCTTTTTCATTAAAAAAAACTACGGTTTATACGTCTAAACTATCAAATTTCCCTTCCTTCCTTCCTTCACCCTTGCGTCTTTATCAGTAATATAATGTGTAATTATGATTATCATTTGTCGGTTACCAGGAGATAGAGCTTTACACTCGTGTTGCCCCGTCTTTTAACCTTGTACATATGTATCATGAATACACCTATGTATTTAAGTACGGACTGTGCGTGTGAGTGTGTGTATATGTGAGTGTGTGTGTGTGTGTGTGTGTGTGTGTGTGTGTGTGTGTGTGTGTGTGTGTGTGGGCATTTAGACCTATATATCTGACCGAAAACCTGGATCCTCCGGCAGACATAATGACATGATCCCGTTCAAGGTATCTTTGCGTCGGTATGCAAATTAGTTCGCCGGTAGGGTGTGGTCGGATGGAAATGTTCGAGAGCGACGTTACTTCCTATGCCCAACAGTTACTAAAAAATGCTACACATACGGACAGACACTCTCGCCTTTCGCTCCACCACACAACTGTGTTACCCATTGAAGGTAATTTGATTTTCGACTTCTCATTAAACTGTTTAGTTTTGAGAGTTCTCGCGTATCGGTCGTAAAGAGATTCAGGATCATGCTCAGCAGGTCTGAATGAAGCCGAGCTTTATCGTGTCTTAGATCAGAGTGCTGCAGGGCAAGGAGAGGTTGGCTGATACAGAGTGAGGCGAACAGGGTCAGACGATACAAGCGGCAACGGTTCCGTAAAGACGATTTCAGAGCACTTCGGAAATTCGTGCTTCACTGTCGGTATGGAGCCCTGCTGGCAATATCAGGTGTAGGGAAACGTGGGAAGACGCAGCGGGTGCCCGTCAACGTCGAAATATAATTCACCAGGTGTGGAAAAGACTGGCAGTCAGTGGATGAGGCTGACTTTGTCTTACCTTTCGTGTTGCTTCGCTAGGGTGGCCCAGAGTAGACCGAGCAATTCGAATGATTTAACGTACATTATTAAAACATGAAGTTCCAGCCTAACTGATCGAATCCCGTGTACTACGCAGAGAAATGAGGATATTTTTGGAGCGAGAACTAGTTTGTGCGAGGATGTCATTGGGCTTCGAGTGAAGGGTGTGACGAGTTGCAGGACGTCAGACCTGACGCTGTCGGAGGAAGACCTGCTCCAAAAGATGAAAGTAGGAGAGGCTGTCAAGGTAGGTTAACTCCAAGTTCCTCGAGGCAACGGCAATATTTCTAATGCCCGTCTCCAAGAACTAAAAGAAGGCATTCCACTTGATACTCTATAACGTAAAGGGACTGAGTTCTAAATGAACAAGACCAGAACGCCCGGAATATTACAGTGAAGGAGAAGCAGCTGGAGGATAGACATATGACCTAGTAAAACTCAACTGCAATGAGAGGGTTAGACAATACTGACTTCGCTGGGTTACATGGTGGAACAATGTGCCGGAGAATCTCCCTCACTTGCTGTAGGGAGAAAGGAGGACTGTGAACAGAGACGATATCCAAAGCAACGAGATAACTCTACAGTGGATATGGAGAGGTGCTGCAGAGGATAACAGAAGGATAGCAGGGATTCTTCAAACACAGGTGTCAGAGGGTCGGGCACGTGGAAGCCACTTGTATGCAGATGGAGAGATGCGGAGTTTGCCCACAAGCAACACCCAGCAGAGCATTGTATGGTCATGGTAACAGATGGGGAGGCAGTGCAGGCCTTATGTTCCAACTGCTCTGGAGATCATTTTGCCTTGAATCAGAACTGTCCATATAGGCCTCGGTCGAAGCTCCAGATTTAGTGAGATTACAAAAAACACCAGTTATTTTTTCTCCACAATCTCGAACCTTGACTTGAGATGAAGGGCGCCAGCAGCTTCATGTGAATTTTCGGACTAAGTTGGTTCTTCCAGATTTCCGGTAAACTGCGGTTACCGACACCTCTTCCCAGAGGACAGCTGTCTCGCTTAGTATTCTAACTCCTCTAGATTCCTAGCTAATCAACCTGGAAAAAGTAAGACTTTTGTAGACACTGTGAAGCCTTTTCCAAACCCAACCGAACCTGAAAGCGTCAATAGAAAACCAGACTCTGTTTCTCACAAGAAAACTACAACATTGGTATTCAATGGAGAGTTTAGAAGATGATATAGCGAAGGTCTTACAACGTGCGCACAAGATGACCATCTTACCAGAGGGAAACCCGACTGGTTCTAATGCTTTAGAGCAACGGGTCAAAATCTTACACCAGGCAAACGCTCATCTCCAGCAACAGAATTAAGGAAGGAAGAGAAAAATCGAACTCCATATAGAAATACACAACATGTACCCAGATACCATCCAAGAAGAACATGAAGTGAGCAGTTAGACAGCTTCAAGAGTAGCTCACAGGTCTCAACAGCTCAATCAAGACTGAAGCTCTGTTGTAACTCCTGGTAGGCACCATCCATCCACCAGCTTTGTCGCTGGGTCAGAAACATATCATCGAACCATCGCCACGAACAATGATCGCTTCTCATTAACCCGAACTACATGATTCAGCTACTTTCACTTCAGGTTCGGACGGGTTCGGAACAGGCTTCACAATATCAAAGAACCTCTCAATAATATAATGATGGACGACGACGACGGAGGGAATAAGTTCAAGGAGAGGAGCGTTCCAGGACTCGCCTGGATTACAACCTTGGGTATTTCTCAAGAAGGTTCAGTGGAGTGGCAAAGTCAGCCTTTTCAATATAACATTATTTTTGTGTAAAGATTAATTATTGATGTGAAACCATAAAATCTCTTGTTCCTGATATTTTCTTTATTTCAATCTTTGATCTGCTATCTTGTTGCTGTAGGTTCCTTGTATTGACTGTATGATCCGTAATCTTGTTGTTATAGATCACATGTTTTGATCGTATGAACAATTATCTTAAAAGTTGTAGATTTCTTGTTTTGATTATATGGTCTGTTATCTTGCTGCTATAAACTTACTGTCCCCATCTCAAGATCTACCATCTCGTTGCTGTAAATCTCATGTTCTCATTGCAAGAGTTGCTATCTTGCAGTAAATTTTCCCGTTTTGATATCATTACATTTTCTGTCATTAATCACCCGATTCGCTGTTTGAAACGCTTGGGTACGATGGCCATCACATCCAAGGATCGTACTTTGTTACTCGAGGCTCATATCGTAGTGCTAAAGAGGGTTGTACACTACTACTCAAGAGTTTAATAAAAAAGTATGATTAAGCTGGAATCCATTGGCACAGTTTAGACAAGATATACTTCGGAACTCTAACCAGATTTTTCTTTCCTCCTTCTAAAGAGACAAAGCAACAAGATAGGAGAGAGAAAACAGGGAACGCATCAGGACAAAAAGACTTACCAGTAACGACACTTGCTTTATCTGATGTCCAAAAAAAAAAAACTATTTGACAAAACGGTTATGCAGAAAAAAAAAATCACATGCCTTAAAGTTCGTCTTCATCTAACATATTGTTGAATATTTGTGTATCCCATCATTCAGCACTACTGAGTATTGGCACTTGCAGAGGGATCAGTCTCTCTCACTAAATGTGCAAATCTGTGCAACTTACGTGACCCCAAATTCTAATCAATTCCTCATGTCCACAAAGAAATACCTATTGTGTAACTACGAAGTTTCTCACGTGCATTGTTCTTCGGTCATTGTGATAACACGAGAGTCTGTCAGAGAAGCAGTTCGACGACACAATGTTCCACACACACACACACACACTGTGTTGTGTAGAGGCGAAGAAAGGAATGAAAGATGGAGGGAACTTAATAACATACCCATGAAGATTTCTTCCCTCGCCTCAACGCCTTCATCTCTTCTCGTAATCACATGGTCCTTCATAACCGATTCTCAGCGATTATAAACCTAACATCATAAACAGAGAGAGAGAGAGAGAGAGAGAGAGAGAGAGAGAGAGAGAGAGAGAGAGAGAGAGAGAGAGAGAGAGAGAGCATAAACACAGCATCAACTGCATGAGCACAACAATACGGGCGACAAATCAGGAAGAAATTTCAACATTATCATCCAACATAGAAAAAGGATGTATAGACAGATACAGGAGTGAGGTCTGTAGTCCAGGATACGTAACTGAGATGATCATGTGTCATTACATGTTAAATCGGATGTTGCCGCTCAACGATTGCCTCATACATGATGAGAAACCTGGTCCACAGTGTGTTTGGCAGGGTGAGTTGGCGTGTGTGTGTGTGTGTGTGTGTGTGTGTGTGTGTGTGTGTGTGTGTGTGTGTGGTCAGATGGCGGCCTACATCAAGCAGGGGACTCACACGACACAAAACACACCTGTGACACAACACTGTCCAGTTGTATCCTCTTAACGGAGTTGACTTTTATGACACCAGCACCTTCCTGCTCGCTTGGCCTAACCCTCAATCGTCACTTCACTCACACAGACACAGAATGAGGTGCCTGGCTTAGTCTGGTGTGTGTGTGTGTGTGTGTGTGTGTGTGTGTGTGTGTGTGTGTGAACATATAAGAGCAAAGACGTGTATATACAAGGTTTAAAGACGGGGCAACACGAGTGTAAGACTCTCTCTCTCTCTCTCTCTCTCTCTCTCTCTCTCTCTCTCTCTCTCTCTCTCTCTCTCTCTCTCTCTCTCTCTCACCCGTCGCACGCAAATGGTAATTGCGCACCAACCAGGCTTATATAACAGCGCGACGGCCAGTCAGCACAAGAACCACAAGACACGAAGACCACGTGAAGACGGCGTCTGGGAAGCGCGGGGAGATGAAGAAAACGCAACGAAATCGCGGACGACGATTCCCAGATGAGCGAGAACACAGACAGATGCGACGAAGCTGCAAGAAGGTGCGCTCATTGAAGAGCCGAGTTATGAGCGTATGAGTGAATCAGGAGATTTCCTGGGCAGAGAGAGAGAGAGACAACGGTCAACAGAAAGATGGAAAATGGTGAGGAGGGAGGACAAAGCCCTGAGGAAGATCATACCAGATAGAGATCACAATACAAGTGGCGTACCGTCGTCAATAAGAGCCTCCCCGAATTCATCAGAGGAAGAGGATCGCCTGTGCATTTGAAGCATCTCATTACATATCAGAGACCCGTTACGGTACCCTGGGGTGGGTCATCCGCTTGACCTTGCGTGATTCCGCCGGGGAGATAAGGCAGATAATGAGGTACTGGAGATATCTCAGTTTGGCCGACATGGCCTGCCTGACTCTGTCGACCCGCCCCGTGGGCCTTATCTCAGCCCATGCCCGGCCTCGCCCACCTCCAGCCACGGTCTCACAACGTAAACAGTAAAATGGAATTGGAATTCGTCGCTTGCTTTCAGTGTTTCAATTCCAGTGTCAACCTGGACACTAGAACGTCGGAACACTGGAAAAAAAAATGGGTAAACGACTTTCACATTATGATGTCGAAATACGAAGTGAAAAAAAGTATTAACACTTAAAGGTATGTACAGATAAAAAGATGATACCCAGTTCATATAATCTGAAATGATAAAATATTACTAATATACTCCTGGCCCAGTGTTGCAACGGCTGTCTCCTGTCTGTTGTTTATGCCTGGCCAAGGAACAGGTTCGAGCCTCACCCGCCAAGTTCCACAGCTCGACCCAGACTCCCTGCATGTGAGGATGACCCGCTATCGTTCGTCCACCAGGCTCCTGCAGGTGGCTCAACCTTCATGTATCACTTGATATGGCCTAGACGGGGTCTGATTACCAACCGATCTTATCTACCTGTGTCCCAGAAACTCTAGCACATTAAACCACTACAATTTGTATATTGATAATATAATGTCCCGCTGGTTAGCTCAATCCACATTTTCTTAAAGGACGTCTACGTGAACAAGTAGAGAGACTGCTTACAAACATGCCTTTCAGCATTCTGCTTACGATATACCGTTGGATCATTGCAGGCCAACGGAAAGGCCGGCGGGGCTTATGCTGATGTGGGTGTGGTAGAGGTATTTTGACTGAGGTGGACTGGGTTAGGTTTCGTTGGTTTGTGCATTGCGTTGGATGAGGCACGGTATCCGGGGCAGGTCTGGAAAAATCTAGGAAGGATGTGTTGAGAGTGGGTTAACTAAGGCGAGGACTGCCTTGGGTTTGGCTGAGATCGACTGAATGAATGAAGTCACTGTGGGTCGAGCTGGGCTGAGGGCTGGATTAAAGTGACAAAGGTGGAGGCTATGGGCTGGAGTGGACGATTTCGGTAACAGATGAGGATTTCGTCTCTGTTATCATGTCAGTCACTGGGTGAGTCTGGTTAAGTTAAGCAAGGACGGAATTACGCATGACAGCTCTCAACACAGTTAGAATAAGAGTAGTAATGTCTTACTGTAGGGTCGAGGTGACTTATGAACATCCCTGGAAGTAATACGACAGTCAGAAGAATCCTGGTCCATCTGCGACGGTCACTTTTACGAATGTAAAATGAACTTAAGTAACCTTTTATTTGAGGGACGGTTTTTGCCTTCCTTTTCCCATCTACTTATTGTTGTAGGAAAGATAAATGATAACAACATCCCACAAAAAAATAGATATTCGTTGCAACGAATCCAATAATGTGATTTTCGTCGATTCTGGTGATTCATAATCGGTGCGCCCATCAGAAGAAACATTTACAGAGTAAATAATGTATTATAATAAATGAATGAATAATTCTTCAATAAAGCAATTAAAAACTTGTATCCATGCACCAAAGATGCCCCGTATATAACCCCTTGCACAAAACTGGAACGAATAGGTCTTAAAGAACCTCGAAGGTATACTACCAAATTGGAATTAGAGATGACATTGACTACATGAACAAGACCAGCGTGTCATACCAAATTTTTTACGAACCTCCGCTCGAATTTCTAGATAATAGTGATAATACTCATCTTACTGACGAGAAATAGGGTTTATTTCAATTAGATAACCCGATATTAAACTACCTTGAACATGCTTCCCTTAACCTACGTATAAGCGGAAGGTCAATCTGTTACTGTCATATTTCAGTTCACCCTAAACACTGCCATAAGTATTAAACTTGCTTGATATAAACGTATACTTGATCAGTAGTCCCCGGCGGGAGCGGTCGATGGTCAGGCTTAATAGAAATATTAGTCGGTATTAAGTGAGGGTTCATGTGACTAACACAGTATGCACGGCAATTTGATACTCTGAACAATCCGCTTCGATCGCAGAGCACGTCGGTACGACTCTTGAGCACGACGGTACGATCCTTAAGTACGTCGGTACGACTCTTGAGCACGGCCTTATGACACTTCGGTATGACGGTCTGGCCTTCAATATGAAATGCCTCATACCTAAGAACCGTATCTTCGTGGTCATTAGGTTTTAATACACGCCCAAGTAAGGCCATAAGTTCACTGGCGTGAGAGGATTGCCGGGCAGTGACAACGGGTGCTGCTTCGGATCATCCGAACCGCTAGGGGTCGCTAACTGTCTCGAACCATCACCATGGGTAATTGCGTGTGTGTATGAGAGAGAGAGAGAGAGAGAGAGAGAGAGAGAGAGAGATGAGGGGGAGACTTTTAGGTGTTGATTGCGTCCCTAACGAGTTAACAGCGTCCCAAATTACGAGATTAGTTAAGGAGACCAACTGTGCTACTAACAAGTTAATGACTATGGAAACAGTTGGTGAACTGTTAGCATAGATCAGTTCCACCATCGTACCCACAGAAGCACAAGAAACTGATAGAGAAGATATAGAGGAGAGCAGCATGATGGTACCAGAATTAAGAGGGCTCCGTTACATGGAAGGGCTGGAGGCCTTGGCATTGCTCACCTTGGAAGAGAGGAGAGTTAGGGGTGATCTGATCACAAACTGATGACACGGACGGTGGATGGTCCTTCGAGAGGTGTAAGAATAGAACAACCAGAGGACATCACGTGATTTTAAGCAAGAAATTTGTTACCAAAGATGTGGAGAAGGATTTCTGTAATACAAGAGAGGTGAATATATGGAATAAGATCACGAGAGTATAGCTAAATCTTGGACATTTGTGATAGTAAAGAAAGTTCACAAACCCCCTCCCCGTACAATACAGATAGGGCTGCAGGAAAGAATATGCGATTCTACCACACAGGAGGCTAGAATAAAAGAAGGATCTTCGGGCAGTAGTAGTACAGAGAGGTGAATCGTCACAAAAGAACACATCCTGGCTGTATGAAACGTTAGAATCAATATGATGGTAAAAGGATTCGTTGCTCTTTGCTAGAATAAAAACGTATGAATATGTTTGCCTCTTTTTTTTTAGGCAAAAGCAGATAATCAAATGTTCAGCGAAATGTTGAAAAAACATAATAGGTTCCAAAACAACTGTGGCCATCCTGATTATAAGCCTCACTAAGGCACCATCCAAACACCATACCTAAGTATTCACGCACGTTTAGGAGTGACATCGCACTGATACTCCTATAAAACCAACAAAAAAGCATCGGAAGTTTAACAGAGAATGGCTCGAGTGAAAATTCTTCACACTTCCGAAAGGGATGATTTGTTCAAATTCGCATTGTTAATCTACTGAAATTGAAACAGACTCAGCCAAAGGAAACAAGGAGTTCTAGGTGCTCTGCTACTTATCAGTGTGTATCCAGAATTGAACAAAAGTTTGAGAAGACCTTTGACGTGTTCACATTAAGTCATAAGTAAAGTCTGTCTTTCATTTCTCCCCAGAAGAACATAAATGTATATCACTTTATGCTGATATACTGGAGTGGTCTTTACAATCACGATGAAGGAAGTGATGCCTGACGACATGAAACGGGACAAACCTGAAGGGAAACGAAACTAGAATTTTGTAACTGAAGGAGCTGTCAGAGTACAGTGTTCTCCAACGTAGAAGATAAACTCGACACTCTTCAAGATCTTTGTGAGGAGCAACGGAACAAGGATCATAGACAAGAGCAAGAAGTGAGACATCTTTCTTCAAGATTTGTCGCTGTTCTAACCAAACCTGTCGCCAACGTACCTCCTCACCGGAATAGCAAAGGATGCAAACTGTCTGCTAATGAATATTAGAACAGCATGCAAGTACGTGGATGAGGAAATGTTTAGCAAGCCGTCTATATGTTACATTAAGCCATAACTAGAATATCCTCCTCAATTTTGGTCACCGCATTTGAAAACAGAGAGAAAAAGAACCAACAGAGAGGGTGCAGAGGAAGGCGCTAAAAAAGATACCAGAATTAACACAGCTGAATTACAGGGAAAGATTAGAGGTTAGGTTAGCTTAGATTTGTTCACCGCGGATGATAGAGGAGTAACGGGTGATTTGATCACAGCTTTTAAGTTTTTAGTTCGGTGATGAAGTCTTAATGAATGGTTCTTCGCAAGATACACAAGATTGTACGACAAGAGGTCACAAAATAGGCAAGCAACTTGTTAGAAGATATAAGACAGTATCTTCATAGTATAGGAATGGTCGATAAATGGAATAAACTGAACAAACGGAGGATGAAACTGTGAAGGTTGATAGAAAGAAAAAACACGAGTTAAAATGGCTGTATGACAGAATACGCTCAAGGGATGGGGGCTCGCACGAGCGTAGAATTCCCCCTTCCACCATATATTAGATACAGGCACAAACACACACACACACACAAACACGATCCATACAATATTCTCACCATCAGATCACTGAACCCAGGTTCAGTTTTAACAGCAGTAGAGCAAGCCTGAATGAGCAAGGAAACCGCTGTTTTAATAACAGTACACACGCTTCTCACTGGGTAAATAAGGCGGCCGATAATCACAGGTAAGGGTTTCCCTAATACTGTGATTACCAATGAGAGACGGTGGGTTCCATGGACTCCAGGTGATACGTATGTGGAAGAAAATGGTGGTGAGGGAGGGGGTGGGTTCCATTACAATCAGGAGGAGATAGAATCAATCTCCTCCATCATCTCCTCCTTCATAAGACGGTCGCTTTACGGAGCACACGCACGATTTCACTTGCCCTATCGTCGGTCTTGTTCGTTATCGGCCTTCCCTTATCCCGGCGTGCACTTATTTCTTCAACCAGCTCGCTGATACGTGAATGTTCATATCGCACTCGTCTCAAGCGACAGGAAATACCCGCCGTGCCTCATAGGGGGGAAAAATCTCTTGTCTCCAAGGCTGATGGTGTTCTCTCTCTCTCTCTCTCTCTCTCTCTCTCTCTCTCTCTCTCTCTCTCTCTCTCTCTCTCTCTCTCTCTCTCTCTCTCTCTCCAAAAAACTGTTCACAACATCACAGGATACGACAGATTCGGGGTGGGGGGAGGAGGAGGAAGAGGAGATGACCACAGTAAGGCCTGAATTGCTTTATCAGGAAGTTCCGATAAAGGTGTCAATCGCATACCGGAATAAACTTGAAGGACACGTGACACGTGATTCAGAATCTATATATTATTCTTCCAATGAAGAAAAGTGCATTCAGAATCCGTTTCCAATATTCACGGGGAAAAAAAAGAGAGCCTTTCCAAAATAAATCACGCAAGTTTGACATAGACAACGTAACATCTAGCTCACTTTCAGTACCACCATGTCCACGTATATCAATGACTAACAAGTGATGTAATGAAACACAGACAATTAAAATTGATCACAACCACCACAAGAGGGCAGAGTTGTTAGTGAATCCGTCTGCATAAAGTATTCAATTCCAAGTCCCATTTTCTTCACGTGTACACACAACATCAAGAGAAACTCGTGCCTAATATGAATCTAGTGACCTGTATACCTGAATGTGAAACACAAACTAGCAATGAATGACGAAGAAAATATAACTTTGATTATGCCGTAATGATTCATGGCTCGCTGCAGAACCTGTTCCTCTTTCCAAAGGGGGTTGATAAAATAAGAAAAATGCACTTGGAACGTCGTAGGGTAAACCCACAATAGAAGCAGCCACCCGTTTTCTCCTTTCGCCTCATTCATCCATCACAGAAAATTAGTTTACCTAATTTGTTTTTCCCTTTTACGTTTCTTATACATTAATTTTTATCTTGGAACTCCGACGGCTCGAGGCAAATCATAATTATCATCTACTGAGGTGGAGAATTTATTTTTACTTTCCGAGTCGTCAAGTATCTCTCTCTCTCTCTCTCTCTCTCTCTCTCTCTCTCTCTCTCTCTCTCTCTCTCTCTCTCTCTTAATTGAATTAGATTTATCTTTATGAATTTGGGCAAATATGTAGATACGGGCTGCCACAAGTAGTTAGGGGTATCTTTCTCTGCAGTTTCCTGAAGCTTTTTAGGTAACTAATAAAAGACCAGAAAAGAAAAGGAAATATATATATATATGAAATCGCTTTTAAGAAGCAACATGCGTAGAAAAAAATTTTGTGCTTTAGCAAATTGAAAATTCCCTTTGGTACTTAACTCACATTATTTCATTTTTCATCATTACTTATATGAACGTCATGGGAAAAAAAAAAAGGATAATTTGTACATGATTTCGTATACTGAGAGCATTATGGAGTTAGAGCCTTCCTATTGCACGTGATAGGCAAGTCATAGGAAAAAAAAATGGGAGATAATTTTAAACGTGTGTGTTTTACCAGTCTCGTTTGTTAACCCAGCGCTTCAGGTAATGGCAAAGGCAGCTCAGAGCGCCACTAACTTTCCGTGAAATGAGAAAGTCATTTACAAGTGAAGTAATTATTTCTGGGATCCGAGGTGCTCTTTTATCTATGTAATATCCTTAAGTGGCAAGAGACATTTTATTTATCTGAATAATCTTTGATATCTACATCCAGTTGTGACATTCGATTTCGGAGAGCTGTTGGGTAGGAACATGGCCCACGGGGAATTTCAAGGCTCTCTCAAGCCAGGAGACGAGTGTCTTCTCAAAGTCTCAGCCTCAGCTGGACGTACACACGATGTATCTTCCCGAACGAGTCCAATGAAAATTGAAATGGTCAATACGACTCGTAATCGTAGGATTGATAAAGACGTATGTAAGACAAATTTTTTTTTCGGATTATTACAGTTATTTCCATCGAAATATGATATCAGTATGACATTTATACCGGCAAAATGACGGCACACGTCGTTTGGAGTCGATATGAAATCACGAAAGCAGGGATACAAAGCCGGACCAATGGGCACTTCTTAAAATCTTTCGTACGTGGGTGTCATAAGATCTCACACACAAAGTGGTGATACTTTTTTTTTTTTACCGCGTGTATATGTGATTGTGTGGAGGCCTCTAATCAGTCATGGGGAGGTACTGTCTCCCTATGAACCTGAGACAGAACATCCCTAGAATAGTAGTTTGGACAGGTTCACACGGTGAGCACTGGTTCCAAACAGTTCATAACCGTACCTTCCATTTGTGCGTAATACTAATCTGTATAGTTAGTAACGCATAGTTTCCTAGATATTGTCATCTCCCATTACAAGACACACACACACACACACATAGGACGGTGAGGACACAGATGGATGACGTAAAGAACAGAATGCTGAAACAGAACAAGAAATTTAGCAGCTGATGACTTCTCCACGCAAACACCTATGAAGATAAATGCACCGATAGTATGCACAATGCAATGAGCTATAAAGACGATGAATCTTCATTCCCCGTTTGGAACTAAAAGGTTTACAAGCTCTGTAACCATTTAAATACATTTTCTGTGTCTTGATGGGACAAAATTAACGATTCATTTAGAAAAAAGAAAGTTAATTACACGGAGACAAAAAACATTACTGAACAGCAAAAACTCTGTATAGAAATCAAGTTGGAGGAAAAAAACGAATACTGTGGGATGAATATGAGGCTTGAAAATTAATAAGAATCTTATGGGAGTAAAATATTCCCATGAGTAAAGAGTTGTGTGTTACTGAAGGTGATGACGTGGGAACATGGCCCAGCGATTGTGGTTTATGAAAGAGACGTCACTTTTTCCCTTCTGAAGAAGAAAAAGTAACCCATGGCAAGTAGGAAGAAAGTCCTGATGCACTCTCTATATATTAACCCATATATCGCTTCTACGAGAAAATCCTTTGCAACAATTCATCATACATCGCAAGCTGTTTCTCAGCAATCTCTTCGTGTTGACTCAAATTCCAATCATGGTAAATAACCAGTGAGAACTGTTATCAATGATGTCCGTAGATTACCAAAAGTATACTGTATGAGGCTTTACAAATGTCTAAACCCACTTCGTTACTAATTAATGATTTCGAGTCACGCACAACGACCTCGTTCCTCACTTAATCTCAATTAAACCCTTAGGTATGACGATATGACCATTGAGCACAACTATAATAACCTTGAGCACGTCAGTATGACTTTTGAGCACGACGGCACCCTCCCTGTGGCACGATGGCGCGCGTCCCTTGGGCGTATCATGAGACGACTCCGTGGGAGTATAATGCGTCGTGAGCTGACCCCTGCAAGGCGTCATCATACCCAACGGGTCACCTCGTCGTGCAGATAGGGTTACAGCCGTGACTCGAGCATCGTGGATTCCCTTCCTGCGGGTGCTGGATCCCGCAACAAATCACCGGTCCCGATTCCCTCATTTTTTTTTTCTCTTTCCCTTATTGTAACCTTATAGGACCTCATTATCCACCGGCTGCTGCCATTAGCGGAATCTTTACTTAACTGGGGCCGTCATTACGGGGGGTGTTTATTTACCCGGGTGTGTGATTATTCAATTACATCGTCGATGTTGGTCTGCCATACAGACGGTATCGCTGGCTTGATGGTGGGGCCAGCGTGGGCCGTAGCTCTACCCTGGTCATGTAATCTGGCCATCGCAGAAACCCCTTCTCTTGCTCTTCTATACCTTTGTTTGTTTGTCTGTCTGCGTGCGTGTGTGTGTGTGTGTGTGTGTGTTCCATTTTAAGTGTTTTCTCTGTAGTTTTATTCTGTTTTTTCCCCACCCTTAGCCTGCATTGCATACAGATTATCTAGCTACAAGGAACTCTACTTTCCTCTGGAGTTCTACATCAGTCAGTGATTTAGTCGCTACAACAGTGTGGTTGTGTATTTCCGTATGGTCTGGTCAAGCCCCTGGCTGCTGTGTGCCTACATCTGGATATAACGGAGGGATCCAGGTGTGTGGGGCGTGCTGCGGATCGCACTGCATTAATGAGTTTTTCTTCGCTTCCTTTTCACTTGCTGCGTTCTACTATCGTCTGACTTATTCGCGTTTTCTTTTGTCAGAGGATACGATCAGTTGGCTCCAGTGCAATTCAGAATGATGTATAATCACATCTGCAACAGCGAGTCTTTTTCCAATTATCAATTTATGCTTTTTAAAGGCAAGACATCCCTGCCTATGTTCTCCGACCCGGCAGGAAAAATGTAAATGTAATCTGCCGAGATTCCCTCAGGTCAGCCTCAACCAGCAGTTCCAGAGGTGCGGTGCGCAGTAAATTCAACGCATTTTATCGCAAAAATCAGAATGACTGTCTCTGGAGAACTTATTCATTTGTCCTTTTTTTCAGGAGGATCGGACTACTAATGGAGCGTTGGGGTCAATTTCTCATTTCAACTTGTGAATTATTTACGACCTTAGTGTTATCTCCTTGACCATCTCCTCCCTTGTCACCTTTGCTCCTTTCCTCTCCTTTTACTGATTTTGGGCTGTGCCTTTCCCCCTGGTAGCTCCGGTCTTCTGTCTCTCTGTCTGTCTGTCCCGGGCGCTGTTTTTATTGTCCTCTCGCCCTCTGATTTACATAGAGACTGAGTATTTCAATATTTGTGGAGATCCCAGTTTGCAAGTGTCAGGCGTTCGTGTGGGAAGACTGCGGATATGTCGAAAATCTGACTAAAAACACAGGGGCGATATTCTTATTTCCACTGTCGACGCTTTCTAGATAATCCTTGAGGGTGCAGAGGCCTCAGCCCGGTGTCTGCTACCGGGTAAACTTTTAATGTGTTCCTCGCTATGCAGCGTCAGGCAAATTGGCAGTTTACTGTCACGATGGAGAATTTCCCAAGCGGATCTCTCAGTCTCGGCGGGTCTCCGAGAACCGATGCCTCTGGGACGGCGACACTGGCCTCCCGTACCAGCAGATGGCTGGCGACGAGGGTTCGGCTCCTGCTGGAGCGAGGTTTGTATGCTAATTGCTGTCTACTGGTGGAGAAATCTTTAGCTACCGTGGGTCTGTGATGGGCAGGAGGTACCCAAGCCCGCTGCTGCTGCTGTATTGCTTGACCTGTGGGGCTGGTAAGGTGGATGTGGAAATACCTTCTCGAAATATCATCCGTTGTTTTTCAAAGATGTCACGCCAGATCCCTCTGGGATTACAGCTTCCATCTCATACAATTCACTGCCAGCAGTAGAATAAATGAAGGTGTCACATCGTGTTCATTACCAAGTACGGAATATACAGGGGTTCATTGATAAACCTCATTAACGAAAAAAGAAAGTACGAATTTATATTGACAATGCATGGACACTCTGTGCTTTCAAATCGAGCTCAATTCTCATCTTCAGTATCTTCATGGTTTTCAAACCATCGAATATCTGATCATCTTGGGTTCCGCACTTATGATGAAGGCTATCAATTCCCTAACCCTAGCTAACCTGTCGATCTTTTCGACTCCATAGGTCGGGTAAGAAAGGGAACTCTGCGAGAAGTTTTCTGTAAAAAGGATGTTCTGTTCATAAACTTAACTGTGCGCACTATTCTATCTTCTTAGAATTCATCAAGGCTTTGCTGTGTAATCAAGTGTAGATACAGGTATGGGCTATCACTGGATATAGTCTATCCCTCATTCACAGAAGAAAGACACCTGGATACGATTACATAAAGAAGAATATACCCTCATCTCTCTACCGCATCTAATGATGTCTCAAAAATTGTGAGTGATAAAGAAATACCAGAAGGAGAAGTTATACATTCTTCCTCTTACATCTTCAATAATATTTATATAATTAGGCTCACTGTTTAGTAGCTTAATGGCTTTTAAATTACGCTAAATTAGTAGCTTAATGCGTTTTAGATTACATTTAATGCCTTCGCATTACGAAACGAACGAGACAGGTTGGTCACTTGGACGAAGCGGCGAATGTAATCAAATGATCGGAAATGTAGAAAATGAGAAGAAAAAATAATTCAGATAAATCTTTTCACAGTAAACGAGGGCTCGGTGTATGAACGACAATGGATGAAATAAATGACGAAGCTTTACCAACAAAGACAAATGATTGTATAGACTTTCGATCACCAAAATAAAGACTCCTAGACCGTATTTCCAGAATATCAAAATGTGAAAGTTGAAGACGGATGTCATAGGATGTGCTATTCATAAAAGATCTATCAAGGAATACAAAACGGGAATAGCTTTAAAAATCTGATATGAAATCCTAAATTTTTAGGCTGTGGAGTTGAAAAATTATGACCGAATGACATTATTTTTTCTTCTCTTTTTCTATCAACTCCCCTTCACATGTCTGTGATACGAAAGCGTATCTTACCCGTCTCTCAGGATGGCGTATGAGAGCGAGGCTTATATGTAGACCATTTCGAGTTGAAGTCTAGAAAGACGAGACCAGAAAGAAGCAATGACTTTCATTGTCCCATGAAGCGATGTCTACAACTCTTACGTGTACTAAGCGTCACTGATAATGATTTACCAGTGAACCGTGATACATTACGGTATTGACGTAATGAAATGAACAGGTCAGAGATCGTAGGATCGGAGGGTTGAGGTGGCCACAGAGAAGTGTGCTTCGACGTGTGAACATCTTCGGCGAAGGTATCGAAAAGTTGACAACAATAATTTCCCTAAAAGTCCATTGAAAGACCACAGTTTTACTTGCTCAAGCTTTGAGTGTTCGAAGAAAGACTTCTTGTAGCTCAACTGACTCTCCTTAATGAGGTAAGTAAAGAATATGTAATATATGCAATGTGTGATTAGGTTAAGTCAAGACAAAGTTATGCTAGAATAGACTGAGTTATAAACTAAAGTAGTTTAGGTTATAATTTGTACAGGGTCTTCCGCTCCTTCTCTTCGTTCGTACCCTACATTTTCCGTATTGATTCATCACCCATCACAGTTTCTAGGTACTCACTCATTGTGAGTAAACCTAACTTTTAAAACTCAGCTCTGCGGGGGCACTAAGTTTTCCATTTCCATTAACAGGTTTTTGGCTGTTATTCCTAAGGTCATACCGTCGCACCAGACACGGTTATGTTCACAACCTTGCTCGTGAAAGACACGAAAGCTTTACAGACATAAGCATATGAATCTTGCAATTCACTTACACCATCTTCCAGTTCAAATATACCCAGTATGTTGGGTCCTGCTATCCAGTTCGGGCCCTCAGTGGATTCTTGTCCATTCTCCCCTATCCATGTCCGTCCTTCTTCATCTCCTGACTCCTTTATCTTTTTTCCTATTTCTAGCCATCTCTCTCTCTCTCTCTCTCTCTCTCTCTCTCTCTCTCTCTCTCTCTCTCTCTCTCTCCATCAAAGTATTTCTTATAGACTCCCAACGCTCGAACTGGCACCATTATCCATGAGTAACCATCAAAAAAGATATCATGTCTCGTTCTCTCTCCTGTATGTAGGTGTGGGCAAGCCGTGCCTTCTAACCTCCCTGGGTCCCGTTCGAGCAATGCCCCGTGTATCTTCCGTGTCATGAAGCACAGGGTAGAAAGATGAGGCAATGTTCCTATCTGGAGACGATTGATTATGTCGATGGGGGCTGACTGACAGACTGACTCTTCTTTCTATCTTGCTGGTGAGCCCTGTAGCTACAACGGGTCAAAGGAAACAGGCAAACGAACCACCCTATCTTGACTCGCTCAGTACCTCTCTCTCTCTCTCTCTCTCTCTCTCTCTCTCTCTCTCTCTCTCTCTCTCTCTCTCTCTCTCTCTGTCCTCGTGTTTGCTGTTCTGTCTCTCTTCGTTTTTGTCTCTATCCTCACCACCATTCTGAACCCAGCATCGTCCAGGCAAATGGTCATAAAATCGTTCTTCATGCCCAATTATAGAGCTAAAGGAGGTGGGGAAGGGGGGTTGGGGATGGTAAAGGTCTTCAAAGAGCCAATGAGCGGGCGGGAATTGATACCCAATGGCCAATCGCGGGCGGGGATCGCTCTCTCTCTCTCTCGTGGCCAGTGTGGTATCAGATAACCTGTGCAATGGGTAATTACATGTTCAGAGTCGTATTTCACTGGCTGGCTGCCACACTCCCTCTGTAAACAAAGGCTCGACAACATGACGGTCTGTTCATAAGTTACCTCATTTCTCTCCCTCCGTCCACACTAACTTTCACTTCCTAATTCTGTCTTTATCAGGTTCCCTCCCTCCCTCCCTCACTCC
>NC_092225.1:58759923-58839923 GCF_036320965.1 Panulirus ornatus
CCAGTATGGGAGGAGATAAGATCCACCATTGATGATGTGATGATCCCTCTGATTCGTGTGTGTGTGTGATTACTATTTGTGATTATGTGCATTATGGGGAGATGGTTTCTACATTCGTGTTGTCCCGTCTCAAATCTGTAAATATATACCACGTCTATCTCATATGTGCAAACTCACACACACACACACACACACACACACACACACACACACACACACACACACACACACACATCAGCCTAAGCCAGGTACCCATATTGTTCTTGACCTGCTCCTAGTGGATTCGAACCCACGCGTCCCTGACCCAGGCCTTTCCCGTGATGACTCAATGGTGACGCTAACCATTACACCACAGCGGCCCATAGTGTGTGTGTGTGTGTGTGTGAACAGGCAAGACTGGAGACATACGAAAACGCTAAAAAAACTTATAAAATAATCTTTAAGAAGAAATTCTTACATCAAACAGCAACTACTATACGTCTGCAGCCGAAGCACTAAAAAAAAGAAGGAAAGAAATATAACATATACAAGCACACGACGTAGATCTGAGCCACAAAACCAGATCTTAGGTAATTTGAATACCTGAACGAGATATACACTTTCTCCTTTTAAATGCAAAGTCCCTTATGATAACTACGCGAGCCTCGATCCAGCACACGTGCATCAGTCTCTTCAGCATATACTTCTGAAGATAAGTTACTATAGCATATATTCAACGCAGAATATTCCAAAAGTTTCCATATTTAGTCACGCAGTAAAGCAGGTTAAGAGAGGAGTGTCAATGGCGCCAATTCACATATAAGCGCCATAACACCTTGCCTGGAAGGTTAGATGTCACCGTGAATCATCATTTATTTCCTCGGGATGAATTTTTTGTCACATAAATTATGTTTTGTGGTGGAAGACTTCGTCGGGCGGGTCAGAGTTCGATGAGAAGTGCAGGCAGGCAGGCAGCTGGGCCAGGCGATAGCAGCGCCTCTCGTGCCGCAAGTGTGAACGAACGCCGCTAAGAGTTACGAAACTCGCTCATAGATGGCAGGGTGAATATCAAGAAAATAACATGTTTGTTAAAACTGGGTGATGTTAAAACGGTAAACTGATTACGAATATATTCTCTTTTCACCTAAGTATGTCCATCTTAGGTGCCTTAAAGAGGCAGAATCAGGACACGAGAATTCGAGAGAGAAAAATTCAATTTCTTGTAAATTTTTCTTTATCTCAGAATGTAATAATACAAGAGAGGAGGATTTCCGGACCTGCCTCTCTCAGTCGCCTTCTACGACACGCAAAAGCTACGTGGGTGGAAATCTTTCTCCTCTATCCCAAGAAATTTATGTGCATATATCATCCAGTTTATATACATATATATATATATATATATATATATATATATATATATATATATATAAATATATATATATATATATATACATATATATATATATACATTATATATATATATATATATATATATATATATATATATATATATATATATATACATAGAGAGAGAGAGAGAGAGAGAGAGAGAGAGAGAGAGAGAGAGAGAGAGAGAGAGTGTGTGTGTTCCAAAGCCTCAAGGTGCAGGGAAATTAAAGTGGAGGAGTGCAATGTTGGGTCGTGAGCATATTAGTTTATCTGGTTACCTATTGAAGACAGAAAACCAATGACAGATGAAAGGAAGAGCATAGAACACAGGACAGTGGGACACGGCTGTTGATAGGGAATGGGTTGAAGGGTTGATCCATCCACAACTACGGAGACGGGTCGACCTGAGAGGAAGCCAAGAATAAGGGAACAAAGAGAAGGGAAAGAGATGGTAACCTTATGCCCTATCCTGTAGAACACTTGTGCTGTCTCTCTGGCTGCTACACAGAATTCTCCAAAACCTTACTGAGATCACCAGTCATTAGTGAGATAGGAAAGCATATCACCAGTAGATCTTGCTTTGTGGATGCCACATACAGATGATCATAGATAACAGAGATTCGAGGTGTTTGAGGATATGGGAGGTGATTAGGAGTTCAGACTTCGGAAAATAGCAAATTAAAGCAAAAGGATGATAGTCAGAGAAGTCAGAATGATCCCAAGGGATGGGATATACCAAATAATGTTCCCATGTAGCGCGAAAAGGTTTGTTTTTTTTATGTAAAGGGAGGAGTGGGCTACCAAGGACACACGACAGTTCGGAAGCACACTTTCTCTGTACAATAGGATGGAAGCAGTCTCGTCCATATGCACTGCTTGTGTCTAAAGAGAGAAGTGCTCTGCAGAAAGAGAGTACGAAAAGAGATAACATGAAGAGGCATAGGATGAGCATATATATATATATATATATATATATATATATTCTTCTTTTCTTTCAAACTATTCGCCATTTCCCGCATTAGCGAGGTAGCGTTAAGAACAGAGGACTGGGCCTTTGAGGGAATACCCTCACCTGGCCCAATTATCTGTTCCTTCTTTTGGAAAATTAAAAAAAAAACGAGAGGGGAGGATTTCCAGCCCCCCGCTCCCTCCCCTTTTAGTCGCCTTCTACGACACGCAGGGAATACGTGGGAAGTATTCTTTCTCCCCTATCCCCAGGGAATATATATATATATATATATATATATATATATATATATATATATATAGATAGATAGATAGATAGATAGATAGATAGATAGATATCCTGCCGTGTGGGTCCCGCAGCGCTCAGAATGTTAGCCATGTCTACAAAGAAACCCGAAGTACTGGTAGAGCTAACAGTAACAAACCACTGGATCCTTTCGGGGCTGTTTGTGACGACAAGAGAGATCAGGATTATAAAGATTACTGTGGTATGAGTAGAAAAGCAAACGTAAGAGTTTTCGAGAAATATTTGTAAACTTTATAGGTAATGCAAATACTGCGAGTCGAAGCGGTTTATCTAAGTGTGTTCTTAGCCGTAACCTGTAGTCAACAACCCTGACGTAAATCATTTAAAATGTTCATATTCATATTGAGGAACAGCAGGTTCTTTTCCACAACTGAAGCTAAACGCTTGCCAGCCAGAAGTCTGTATCAGTTCCTAGCAGTAAAATCAGACTAGCCTCAAACTCCTACGGACTCAACAGTCAAATACCATTGTTGTTTTCGAGTGCCTGCATCAGACCAACTTTTCACACATTCTATTTTCTATGTTAACAAAGCAAGAAGGGAGTTATAAGAGAAGAGAATATAGGTAAGCAAGACATGGAAACAACCCTCGCTAATAACTATATGATCACAACCGAGGTCTCAACAAGCAAGGGAAACGAGGTATTCCGTATTCCCTGCGTGTTGTAGAAGGCGACTAGAAGGGGAGGGAGCGAGGGGCTGGAAATCCTCCCCTCTCGTTTTTTATTTTCCAAAAGAAGAAACAGAGAAAGGGGCCATGTGAAGATATTCCCTCAAAGGCTCAGTCCTCTGTTCTCAACGCTATTTCTCTGACGCGGAATATATATATATATATATATATATAAAGAGTTGAGAGAGCAATAGAGGGTGTTTTGAAATGGTTTGGTCACATAGAGAGAATGAGTGAGGAAAGATTGACCAAGAGGATATATGTGTCGGAGGTGGAGGGAACGAGAAGTGGGAGACCAAATTGGAGGTGGAAAGATGGAGTGAAAAAGAGTTTGTGTGATCGGGGCCTGAACATGCAGGAGGGTGAAAGGAGGGCAAGGAATAGAGTGAATTGGATCGATGTGGTATACTGGGGTTGACGTGCTGTCAGTGGATTGAATCAGGGCATGTGAAGCGTCTGGGGTAAACCATGGAAAGCTGTGTAGGTATGTATATTTGCGTGTGTGGGCGTATGTATATACATGTGTATGGGGGTGGGTTGGGCCATTTCTTTTGTATGTTTCCTTGCGCTGCCTCGCAAACGCGGGAAACCGACAAAGCAAAAAAAAATATATATATATATATATATATTATCCCTGGGGATAGGGGAGAAAGAACACTTCCCACGTATTCCCTGTGTGTCTTAGAAGACGAATAAAAGGGAAGGGAGCGGGTGGCTGGAAATCCTCCCCTCTCGTTTTTTTTCTTTTTTTTAATTTTCCAAAAGAAGGAACAGAGAAGGGGGCCAGGTGAAGATATTCCCTCAAAGGCCCAGTCCTCTGTTCTTAACGCAACCTCGCTAATGCGGGAAAGGGCAAATAGTATGAAAGAAAAAGAAAGAAAGATATATATATATATATATATATATATATATATATATATATATATATAACGGGAACGAGATATTCATAGTAAAAATAATTCTTCCTCCATACTTGTACATCCATTAGCCCAACCAAGCAATCTAACAGAGACGCACATATATTTACCCACTGGCCACCAGATGGTATACAAAATTCCTGTTAGGTTCTCAAGACGTGAGTCATGCCTTCCTCCGAGATTCGAAACTTCCTCTGCAGCCATGTTCAGAACGGGAGAGCCTTGCCCACTGGCACTACCAGTAAGCATCACTAGCTCACATAATCGTTCCACAGTCTTGTCTATAATTTCAAATAATTACATACTTTTTATTTACCTTAGTTCATTATCTAATATTTCTCCATCATAATGATAGATAATCATATGGTTTTAATTGGTTAACAACACGTATCTTTAATTCTTAGGACCATTCCTTCCATATCAAATCAAATGATCTTTCGATATTATAGTGTTAAATAATTATCTAATTAAATCAGATAATTACACACGTATGTTTTACAGTTTTGTAAATCGCTGAATCATATTCAGTATTGCAATGATACAATTATATAGCTCTATATTCAGGAGGAGAATTCTTCTTAACATTAATATGTGGCTTAATTATTTACTCTTTACCAGTACGCTCTTTCATGTGTTTATTAAATCTAATGGTTTAATACTTCTTAGAAATAGAGAACTTCTAAGATTTACTGAAACTTCGTGGGATTAAACAGAATTCTGTCCTTTAGGGAGCATTCTGTTCTGTTGTCGTAATTAACCTGTTGAGCACGACGGTATTACCATTATACTCAAGGGTCGTGGCGTCGTGTCCAGGATTAATGCAGCATTTTGCTGGAAAAATCATCAGCCATCAACAGCCAGTACCTGTCTCCTTGTACAGAAAACCCATATTCAAGTTTCGAGGAAAAACTTTTGGCTCATGTCTCGAAAAAGGGCATTCTAGATACCCCACAAAGATTTATTTCTTAAGGTAAATACCGTATTGGTTTCTTGTGAACTCTGATACTTGACTGGATCATATCCTTGTCAATATACAGAAAATGAACACGCAGATGGTAACATTACGTCTCGTGTTATTCAAGGAAGATCTCACAATTAAGTGGAAGCCAAAAATAAAAGGAAATCAAAATGTGACGACAATTCAGCCAACAGTGGAAATTCCACGACATCGCAACGTTGAAAAAAAAAATTTATATACACATCTCATTTTATGGGCACACTATACTGTCAATTACACGCCATTCAGTTCCTGGTTTTATTAGACAATTACATAAAGTCTGCGGGGGAACCATCGTCACGAAAAGCCGTGAGAATCCTGCCTTATGAGACGAGCAATATCATGGTCTTTTGGGTGATGCCACAAAAATAATTCCTCCTCCTCCTCAAACTTAACTCTCATCGCTCTAGCTACCCACCCCCGGACTCCTCAATGCGGAAAAGATATGAATTACGGTGAATAAATTAACTCATTTTACCAATTAATGAATTCATGTATTCTTTTCTTCTGTACGGGATCCATTACAACATGCATTTGAGAGCGTGCATGGTCTTAGAATTACCTTTTTAATTCTTGCAGATGGCGTGTACAGACTTTCCGAGTTATCACTTGATGGTGAAGGCTCTTAATGACTCTGGGAGTCTGAGAGACCAGAAAAAAAAAAAATATGCCAAACGAACCGAGCAACCAATCCTCAGAGGCATGCAGCTGGTGGCCTCAATAGACCCCTGGCTGTTGAGAGAGGCTCAAAGCCCTTGTTAACCAACAAAACAACCAATTCGGAGTAGTTGTAATGGTTTCCACAGATGGAAGATATTGTCTTATTTTTGAAAAAAAAGAATAATCCGAGTCAAATTGTTCCTTCATTGTGAGATCAGAGACACACTAAACCTCTGTTGCGTCCTGCTGGATGAATTTTGGAAATCTTCAGATAATGAAGTTGTTGTCTATGGTAGCTGAGACGGCACGGGCTACTGAGACCCTATCAAAGCCATCTCATTAACGGTGTTTATACATATATATATATATATATATATATATATATATATATATATATATATATATATATATATATATATATACATATATATAAATATATATATATATATAGTTCCCACGTATTCCCTGCGTGTCGTAGAAGGCGACTAAAAGGGGAGGGAGCGGGGGGCTGGAAATCCTCCCCTCTCGTATTCTTTAATTTTCCAAAAGAAGGAACAGAGAAGGGGCCAGGTGAGGATATTCCCTCAGAGGCCCAGTCCTGTGTCCTTAACGCTACCTTGCTAACGCGAGAAATGGCGAATAGTTTGAAAGAAAGAATATATACATCAGCCTGAGGCAGGCACTCATTTTAACGATTAACCCCTAAGGGTTGATGAACAGCTGGGTAAACTGTGGACAGACTCATACTGCATTTTTTTTTTTGCACTCTTTCTACTAGTAAAACTAAACATAGACATCTTGAAACAAAGCGATGCATTCTTATGGTAAAAGTGGCGACAATAATGACAACAAAGATAACCGAAATCTTACGATAAGATGAATATATGTCACATTTTGCCGTAGTAAATCTTCATTAAAACAAAAGTCTTAACGAATTCATATATGTAAGATGTCCTCGCGATTTATCTTTCCTATACCTGTTAACGAGTGGCGTGGACTAAATCGCATAACGAGCTAAGTTAACCAGTGATAGACATGGGTCAACGTGGATCTTCAATCTTAGGAAAAAGAAAGAGAAAAGATGCCCTCATCAGTTCGAGATGTACCGACCCTCATATACCCTTCGATTATTGTGCTATTCTTTCACCGTCAACAACGTGATAAAAGATATCAATATCAAACTCATATATATATATATATATATATATATATATATATATATATATATATATATATATATATATATATATATGATTTCGCTTCTATTTTCAAGAAAATGTCGGAGGCGAGGTACACAAGAACAAGCACCGTCCACCCATATCCCGACATTTAGAAGTCTGACACGCGCGCCTTAAATCAGCTTCGATGACAATGAGCCCAATAATTATTTACGTCCGTAGGGGTTAGAGGTGGAGGATGAGGGACTCGAACAAGAGGCCATAAATAAGGAGAAATAAAATAAATAAAATGGCAGCTCCGCCACACTTATCATTGGTAATTTCGACCAGGGGTCTGGGCTAACAAGGATCGTGTCTGCGTTCCAGCCGATAAATGGCAGACCGGGCCTGGCCTGTCATATAAACAATGTTCCAATAATACGCGCCAAAACGCATATGCTTATTTCCTTGGGGCCTCTCAATCTGTACGGATGGCGTAATTGATATTCTTCTAAGAGTAAGAGAGAAAAGTGTTATGAAGGTTCTAAATGAAGGATATATATATATATATATATATATATATATATATATATATATATATATATATATATATATATATATATATATATATGAAATCATCTTATGTTTTTTCTTTCGGCAAACGAATGAAAATTTCAGATCGTACGGGAAGGTTTCAACACATGCTAATCATTCCGAATCATGAGTCACAAGCTCTCAACTGACCTGACACTGACCACTCCCCTTACATGAGGATATAGACACACACACACACACACACACTGCTCATCACTGGCCTCAATAGACAATAGAGGCCAATAGCCTCGTGGGCCAGGAGAGTCACCACGGGGTAAGTCCGTCTATACGACAATGAATCTATAAATTATCAAAAAAAAAAAAAAAAAAAGAAATTAACGATGCTTCTGGTGATTGAGAGGCGAGGACCAAATCTAGTCAGGTCAAAACTGACTAGCTCGGCAAACGAGGCTAACAGCCTACTCTTCCTCGCTCCTCCTCCTCCTACTCCTACTCTCCCCCCCCCCTCCTCCAAGCCTAACAAGCCAATTCTCCCGGTGATTTATGACCGAGCGGAGGATATTTCAATTACCCGCACGGGTTACGTGGGTCTGCCGTGTGGTGATTGTCACGCCCGCGTTAACGACGCTGGTGCTTGTTAGACCCGGTGTCAAGGCTTTGGCTGCGTTGGGCGCCAGGATGGCAGCTGTGTTGGGGGTAGAGGGTGTGGGGGGGGAGAGGAGATGGTGATAGGTAATTACTACTAATTACAAACGTTGATGATGTGAATGGTAATGGTTTAAATTACTATGGTGATAGTTGCAATGTGTTTAGGTAGGGTGATTTGGGTCATGGTAGCATTGGGTGTTCAATTATGGTGTTGGCGTTAATTATGGTGTTGGTGTTGATTATGGTGGAGGTGTTAATTATAGTGGTAGTGTTAATTATAGTGATAATGTTAATTATGGTGATGCTGCTAATCACAGTGGCAGTGTTATGGTGGTGGTAATAATTACAGCGGTAGTGTCAATTATAGAAGTGGTACTAATTATGGTGGTCAATGTTAATTTTGGTGATAGTACTAATTACAGTGGTAGCATTAATTTTGGTGGTGTTAATTATAGCGGTGGTGTTCATCATTGTAGTAGTGGTGTTAATTCTTGGTAATGGAGCTTTCATGGGATGCTAATGTTAACTTTGGTGTTCTATGGTGGTGTCGTCATGGCCCTAACTATGGTGCTTATTAGTTACAATGGTGCTCGTCATGAGATTACTAATTACCGTGGTGTTTTGATGGCGCTAGTTACGGTGGCACTAGTTATAACCACTTATTGTGGCGCTGGGGAAACGGTAGTGCTAACTACTGGGGTTCAGCCCATCTGAGTATGAAGACCCAACCCTTGAGCACCACTGTACGACCCTTGAGCACCATTATACGACCCTTGACCATCATTATACGACCCTTGAACACCACTGTACGACCCTTGAGCACCCCTGTACGACCACTGACCACAACTGTGCGACCATTGAGCATCATTGTACGACCCATGAACACCACTGTACGACCAGTGACCACAACTGTACGACCATTGAGCATCATTGTACGACCCATGAACACCACTGTACGACCATTGAGCACCAATGTACGACCCTTGAGCACCACTGCACGACCACTGACCACAACTGTGCGACCACTGAGCACCACTGTACGACCCATGAACACCACTGTACGACCCCTGAGCATGGGAGAACGACCTCTCCTGGATCCGATACTTTAACTCGACCCCTCAAGGGCCGAGTTAAAAGAGCCAGGCAAATCATACTCAAGCGTTACCACTGTCCCGCTAAAGAGGTTACGTCACTGTCAAGAACACGGGTACTAACTATGGCAATTAAAAGCAGATAGCAGTGTAAGTTACTATGGTGTGACGTCACTAGGATGATAAACTATGGTGTTACGTGGGCTACAATTGTGACAGCGTCTTGTAACGTTACCAGGATGACAATTTGTGGTGTTACGTAGGCAACAGTTATGATAGCGTCTTGCCACCAGGATGACAAAACTATGATGTTACGTTGGCAATAGTTATGGCAGGGTTTTGTAACGTCACCAGGATAAGAAACTATGGTGTTACGATAACAACAGTTATGGTAGCGTATTGTAACGTCACCAGGATAAGAAACCATGGTGTTACGATGGCAACAGTTATGGTAGCGTCAGGCAGAATGATAACAGTATGAGTGTGCTACGTCTGGTATTACGGTGGTGCCACCAATGGTGTTATGTTTGTGCTAGGAATGGTGTTAAGTTGGTGCTATGGAGTGTGTTAGTGGTTAGTTATGGTATTATGTTAGAGCAAGTTATGGAGTTATGGTGTTCCCTGCTACACAGTTATGGTGGTGGTGCTAGATAGGATATTAAGGTTGTGATCTATCTATCCATGTATCTACCTATCTATCAATCTATTCATCTATCTATTTGTCTATCTATCGCTCAAAACACATACGAGTTATCAGTTTCTTCCTGCTTCTGGTTACGCCCCGAGTGAGGTCACCATGGGCAGCGTGATTTCAACGTCTGTTGATGACAGGGTGTACAGTTCCATCATTTCCCTGCTACAGAAAGTAGCGCAGCCTTGAAGGTGCAGGATTCCCTTCAGAGAGAGAGAGAGAGAGAGAGAGAGAGAGAGAGAGAGAGAGAGAGAGAGGGGTTAATGAGGATGTTGAGAAGGCCCGAAATGTCAAGATTAAAAAGATAAACTTGGGTTAGATTAGATTAGGTTAGGTTAGGTTAGTTCTCTCAACCAAAGCAGTTATTAAATCTAGGTTTGACTGAAATGTTTCGGTAAAACTAGGTATAAAAACATTCCAGTCCTGCATGTCGTGTTTTACCCACCCTCAAACGGTGCAACAGGTTCTGACTAATTGAAACTAGTTCTGACTGATTTCGGGTTTCAACTTCAACATATGAATGCATATAACGGGTCGGATTCGAATCCTAGGTAGGACATTCGGACACCTCGGCCACACGGAGGTTGAAAGACACACACACACACACACACACACACACACACACACACACCAGACATCTTGTGTTATGACGTGTGTCGCCCAGCCACATGTCGTTGAGTGAGGGTAACGTGGACTTTTATAGTTACGGAGACCAACCATCTGCTGGCATATATAACAACTGCATTCATGTTAATGGATAAGGAGACAATGAGCAAACTGTTCACATCTTACGTCATACCAAAACTAGATTGTGTTCCTGATGTTACGTCTCATCACTTACGAGAATCACAAAGAGGTATTAGAGAAGGTCCTGAGAAGAGCATCGAAGATGGTAGTACGATTTAGTGAAAGGAGACACAAGAAAAGGCCACAGGCCTTAAACTTGCCCACCTTGAAAGAGAGAAAAGTAAAGGGTCGCCTGATCACAACTTTTAAGGTTGTAAAACAAATTGATGACGTAGACAGCGAACAGATTTAAGGGGCTAAAAGAACCAAAGAACATAATGTGAAATGAAACAATAATGTGAACAAATACTTTAAAAGTGTAAGACCTGGAGGATGAGTGGAACAATATGGCTGAAGACCTGGTACATGTTGACTCCATACAGAAACTTAAAACGTTATATGGTAGCAGAGATCTCGTTCAAGAGATGGGGCCCCCACTAGTGAAGAACTCCCACCCCGTACAGTACAAATAGGTACCATGCAGTCACACATGCCCCGTGATATCCACCCCAAGCTAGTGCAAGCAGCCTTCCTCTGCTGCCTGGCAGCAAGCACCCAAGCTGACCCTTGCCACATATCAAACATCGCCAACGTCGATGAACTTTCTCCCTCTCGTAGCCTGGGATGACCTTGTCTCGCAACTTCCAATTAAGAGGGTCACCTGGAATCCCCTTCCGTGCGCCGAGACCCAGCTATACAAAGCACGCTCACAGGATTCCCATGAAGGTAACGGTGAGAAGCAAGGAGAGTCGGGGAGGGAGGGGTGGTCAAGGATTGGCAAGCACGTCTTTCCCTTCGGCTCGGCAGGATGTCTTGTTTCCCGCTGCTGCGGTGCGCCGTCCGACCTGGAGACTGGTTCTCGACCCGGAGTTATCTCTTGGTCTTGCTGGGAATGCAAGCAGTAGGTTCCTATCTCTAAGTTTTCACACGCCTCAAGAAACACGAACACACATACATGCTGCTGCATACACACACACACACACACACACACACACACACACACACACACAATATTAGAGTACACAGACACACATTTTAATTCATTTCTACTTAGATATTTACAAAAACAGACAAAGATTTTCCTGCTGTATGAACTGAATGGAGAATGATCAATTTATTTGTCACGGTCAGCTGAGAAAGTCATATTACAAATTTACTCAGTGAAAAGAACAATAAGAGTGCGTCCACATGTGGCATTCTGTACCCTGGAGACCGAGAACCTGAGAGACCTGGTGCTAGCGGCTGATGGCCTCGCGACAGTCAATAGTTGATCTCGGCAGCGTTGGGCGGCCGGTTCCTGGCCAGGCACGGGGTGTGGGGAGAGACCGGGGTGGGTACTGTCGTGTTTTACGAGTGGTGGGTGCGGAGCGGAGGGAGGTACAGTTACTCCGGGCACAGAGTGTATGTAGCTGCTACCTAGCCATGGCGCTAGTAACAGCTGTTATATGGCTACACTTCCGTTGGGGCCTCGATCGGCCAGCAGCACATCCAATCTCCAACGTCTCTTACTTCCAGCGCTAGGGATTCTCATTACAGCTGCTGTTGGTGTTAACACCTGTGCGGCAACGTACCGAGGGCCTCGTTGGACTATCAATACATCTAATCTTCCGTTACAACGACTCGCTCGCTGCCGTCCAGTCTCCCGAACGCGTGAATTCCATCTTTTCATTACACGTGTGATGCTCATCTTCTGCCGTGTGGGGTAAACCTGGAGCAGTGGATCTTGTTATGGGCGAAAGTGAATTCAGCTGGAGTGGTATTCGTCCTCTAATGCTGCAGTGTACTCCCATATGGCAAGGGTAAATAGTATAGCCGATCTCAAGGTACGTGGGTCAAAAAGGTAAACTAAAAATATATGCTGAAAATGAGACAAGGAGAATTGATGTGAGGTGCTCATCTATAGATCAGATTCTTGAGAGTTGAAGGGTTACAGGGAGAGGGAAAGATGAAAGAAGTTAGAGAATTTCACTTTCTCTGAACAAGGAAAGGAGGTGGGATCACAACGGCTAATCTCCGTTTGGTTGCACTGAACACTTTACTGTAGGAAGCAGTAGCCAGTCGCTTGCCGCAAGTCCAAGTGTTTGGGGCTGAAGCGCACGCAAATGGCTCACGACAGTAGTGGCCGAAATGATATCTGTAGAATAGAGAAAAATAAGAGAAGCCATACCAGAGCAAATGGTGAGGGATGTTTAAAGATGGCAGCGGATGGGTCTACACGACGGATGGCCTTTGATTTCACTCTGGCTAAGTCAAAGGTGAAAGAAGATCCGCCGCAGATATGCAAGTAGTAAGTGATTCACACTCGGGCAAGCGGGGCGCCTGTAGATAACCACGGCACCTATGCAACACCCTCAGCTTTTGGGAAGCAAATTGTAATGTTTCTTGTCTGGGGTTCCAAGGATATAATACCGAACACACAGGTGCGATGGTTCGCTACCCTGGTGTAAAGCACCACAAAGCAACACCTTCCTGCCGCGTATTAAGTGATGTTCAAAGGCGACTGCCTCGCAGGCTGCAGGTGTGGGCCGGTGTGTTATCCTGGTATCATTCGTCAGGTAAGTGTGCGGGACGGTGTGTCAAGGTAAGTTATCAAGGTGTAACATGAGGAACAAGTATGGGACACTGTGCCAACTTGGTGTAACCTGTGTTGCAGGTGAGGAGGGTGTTTTTCCTTAGTAGTCTGCCCGTTGCAAGCGTAGGACAGTATGTTATCTCGGTGTACCGCATGCAGCACGTGTGTAAAGATAGGTTATCTTGGCGCACCTCGTGTTGCAGGCATTGAACGTGTTGCGTTATCTTAGAGTACCGCGTACAGCAAATGAGGGATGACGTAGTATCGGTGTACCGCGTACTGCTGGTGAGGTACGGTATGATATCTAGGTGTACCGCGTAGCGAGAGCGTGCGGTGCACACCTCACGTTATCAGGAGTCCCCGCCACGCGCCAATGAGCCTCACCAACACATCAACCAGACTCCACACGAGAAACTCTCACCCATGAATATACAGTGATACAGCCAGCCAGGCCTGGCTGTCACCTGGTGCTAGCTGGAGAGCCTCCAACTCGCTGCAGAAGGTAACATTGAAATCGACTTGAATGATGTACACAGTCATAGGAAACCTGGTCTTAACTCACTCTCCTGCAGTCTACCAAGGCTTCACGCCACATTTCAAGGCCTTTCTTGACTTCCATCTCCCTTCAAAAAGAAAAAAAAAATAGGGGGCCGTCCTCATGTGACAATCATACGCTGACCTTACGAAAGTCGAGAGCACTTGACCTTGTTGAGTCAGTGGAAGGCTCTCTGACTGACGACCTCCTACGCGGTACAATGCTACGCCAGAACTCCTCCTTCCATCCTCCTCCTCCTCCTCCTGCTCTTCCACCACTTCCTTCATCTTACCAGAAAACAGAAATATCTTTTTTTCTTCCCCTTCGTTTATTAAGACATGCAAGTAATATTTTCAAGGCATCAGAGTCTCTCTCCCAGCATCGATCATGCGTGTCTCATATATTATACATGAGGATAATATTATATCCAATGAATTACCCCACCAAGTCATCATTATCAGGTAACTGTTAATTATTCTCGAGAAAAAAACTGAAGGATTTTCGGGACTTGGGGAGGAGGGGGGCCGTAAATTTTCCGTCTTTGTGGAATGTAATGGAGAGGAAGGTATTCCACACTGTGCGAATGGTGAAGCGACCTAGCGAGGGAAGCAGGTCCTCCACCCTCCCTTCTCCCCTTCTACCACATGTAGGATAACAGCTGGTTGCACAAACCTGCACCAGCGTCTTGCCTGTTTGACTACAGGGTTCTCAAACATGCCCATATAAATACAGGGCGTTGTAACATCCCTGTACGAATACAGTGTTCTCTGGCATGCCTATAAAACCATAGTGTTCTCTTAAGTATAACTACAGCGTTCTGTATCATACCTGTATAAGTAAAGTGTTCTCTAACATGCCTGTATACGTAAAGTGCTCTCTATCATACCTGTATAAGTAAATTGTTCTCTATCATACCTGTATAAGTAAATTGTTCTCTATCATACCTGTGTAAGTAAATTGTTCTCTATCATACCTGATTAAGTAAAGTGTTCCCTATCATACCTGTATGAGTAAAGTGTTCTCTATCATACTTGTATAAGTGTTCTCTAAAATGCCTGTATAAGTAAAATGTTCTCTATCATACTTGTATAAGTGTTCTCTAAAATGCCTGTATAAGTAAAGTGTTCTCTAACATGCCTGTATAACTATAGTCTTCTCTAGCATAGCAATATAACTACAGTGCTCTCTATCATAACAGAATGATCACAATGTTATCCAACATACCTGTATAATTACAATGTTCTCCAACATACCTGTTATCACTAGATTGTTCTCTAACATGCTTGTATAACTACAGTGTTCTATAAAATGCGTGTAAAACTTGAGTTTTCTAAGATTACCATATAAATGCAGTGTTCTCTACCATAAGTAACTACAGTGTTCTCCAACACACCTGCATAACTACAGAGTTCTCCAACATACCTGCATAACTGCAGTGTCACGTATCTGTATACCTACAGCGTTCTTCCAACACACCTGTAGAAATACAGAGCTCTCTAAACTCCCTTATAAAGTCACCGAGAGAGCAATGCATAAAATCACGTAGCATTTCTTCTTGTTCTTACAACCTCTAGATTATCGGTTACAATAACTCAAAGCTCGGAACAGTTACAACGCTAAACATCTTACGTTAATGCTAAAGTTTGACCCAAAAAACGAAATGTCGTTGGCCAAACTATTACTGCATGCCTGTATTTACATCGAGAATACTTCGTAGGGTTTAAGGACGAAACGATACAACGTCATAATTCCAGTACTGGTGACGCTAACAACCTAAGAAGATAAAAGAACCATTGATGAGGACGGTGATCAATACACCTGATACGCCATTACTCTCTAATCGACACACCCTACCGCAACAAACACATGTGATCAACCACTGAATGCTAAACCTTACTTAGCATGGAGTAAATGATCATGAAGGTACCTCGAGCATTGTCGTGTTAGCAAATGCATCTGACAGCGATGGAAACCATAAATCCGTATCACAATAACGACAATCAATCTATCATACAAGAATTATTGATCTTAAGCCTACTTCACCCAGCTAGCTTCCAGTAACTCTCTGGAATTCTGGCAACACCACGGTAGCAACAACCTCCTGGAACTCTAGTAACATCAGGGTGGTAACAACCTGTAACTCTAGGTAACACCGCACTTTTAACACCCTGTTACTCTGGTAACATCACAGTGGTAAGATCTTGAAACTTTGGTAACGGCCACGGTAGAAACACCTTTGAAATCCAAGTAACACCCTGGAACTCTGGTAACACTTAGTTCATAACACCCTGAAGCCCTAGTAACAATGCACCAGTAACACCCTGGAAGTTTAATAACGCCATATTGTTAACGCCCTGCAACCCCGGTAACACCGCACCAGTGGAACTCGCACTAACACCGCACCAATGGAACCCCGGTAACACCGCACTAGTAGAACCCCGGCAACATCGCACCAGTGGAGTAACCCCAGTAACACCGCACCAGTGGAACCCCAGTAACACCGCACCAGTGGAACCCCAGTAACACCGCACCGGATATTCCTCGGTGAATATCATGATATAATCACCACTACGATGTGTGTTTGAGAGAACTCGCCATTCTTTTGAATCTGATATCAGCGTATTGGTTATCCTGTAAAGTAGTTATCCAAACTTAGGTTATCATGTAAACCAAGTATGTGCACCATTGGCTATCCCGCAAACCGGGTATCTGCGCATTCGTTAATCCCGTTAACTTGATGAAAACGCCCTAATTATCCGTGTGAACTCTCTAACGGTCCACTACAGCACACTCGAATGCCTGTTAAAAACATACCGTCATCCCACTTAGCTCAGCAAAGGCGCAATAGTTACACACACTCCCAAAAAAATCATTGTAGAAGCGCAAATGGCTATGCATCGAAACCCTAGCAACTGCGCACTGGCCATAACCCCGACAACCTGGCCGCTGCGCAGTAACCATTACCCCGAGCACCTGGCCGCTGCGCTCGGGAGCCAACATAACTGGTCAGTCCTGTAAAATACTGGAAAAGCGCATTGGTCATCCGCGCATGACCGTGGACCCCAGGAAGGCGCACTCGGTCATCAATATAAACAACAACATTCTGGGTTCGTCATCACTAATGTCGAGGTCTTCTGATGAGCTCAGCATGGCCGCTCATGGCAATAAAAAAAAGGGGGTTAACTTTTTTTCGCCATAGTTTCCGACACGACTGGTTTTTACCAGAACCTGGAGTTGAGTTGCGGGGGAGAGATGGGAGGAGAGAGCTGGGATAGGGGAAAGGAAAGATGAGGTGATATAGGGGAAAGGAACCATGAGATGGAATAAGGGAAATGGAAAGACGAGACAGAATAGGGGAAAGACGAGATGAAATAGGGGGGAAAGGAAAGACGAAATGGAATAGGGGAAAGGAAAGATGAGAAAGAATAGGAGAAAGTAGAGACGAAATGAAATATTGAAATGGAAAGACGAGATGGAATAGGGGAAAGGAAAGATGAGAAAGAATAGGAGAAAGTAGAGACGAAATGAAATATTGAAATGGAAAGACGAGATGGAATAGGGGAAAGGAAAGATGAGAAAGAATAGGAGAAAGTCGAGACGAAATGAAATATTGAAATGGAAAGACGAGATGGAATAGGGGAAAGGAAAGATGAGAAAGAATAGGAGAAAGTCGAGACGAAATGAAATATTGAAATGGAAAGACGAGATGGAATAGGGGAAAGGAAAGATGAGAAAGAATAGGAGAAAGTAGAGACGAAATAAAATATTGAAATGGAAAGACGAGATGGAATAGGGGAAAGGAAAGACGAGATGGAATAGTGGAAAGGAAAGACGAAATGGAATAGTGAAAAGGAATGATTAAGAAAAGATGGAAGAGGTCAATCATCCGTGATGATGACCTAAGAAGCCTGAGTTGAGGCTGAAAATGATAACCATAATTAACGATGATGATGATCTCGTCATGATGACCTGGGCGATGATGATGATGACGTGGTGGTGGTGTCATGATGACGAGTCATGATGATGCCGCTACTGGTACTGACTGACGTAAACTGATATCTACGACAAACAAGAAGAATGAGAGAGAGAGAGAGAGAGAGAGAGAGAGAGAGAGAGAGAGAGAGAGAGAGAGAGAGAGAGAGAGAGAGAGAGAGAAGGCAGCAGCAGCAGCCGGCTCTCTCTCTCTCTCTCTCTCTCTCTCTCTCTCTCTCTCTCTCTCTCTCTCTCTCTCTCTCTGTGCTAGACGAGGCCAACTATCCTCCCCAATTGATTTATCTTCCCAGTTTATTTGCTGTGTACTTGACCTCTCACCCCATACGAGCGTTCTCTCTCGCGTGAAGACCTCGCTTTGCATCTAGTGATAATAGCCACCCGCCCGTTATTATACCCCGGCCAGCCAACACAAGGCAACCAGCGTTACGTTTTTGTTCCAATATTCTTCAGGAATATGGCCGACCCGTGTGTCAGCACCCGGCTTATTAGGAACCTAAAGATGAACTCAGTACAAAAAAAAAAAAAAAGGAACAAGTTTGGGTATGCATTGCGTGTCGATGTGGGGGTGGCTCAGAGCTGTGTATATCAGTGTAATATTCTCTCTCTCTCTCTCTCTCTCTCTCTCTCTCTCTCTCTCTCTCTCTCTCTCTCTCTCTCTCTTGCTCACCTTCATTCATTTGAAAGAACAGGATTCGAGGAATATCACAGATACGCTACGTCAACAGATGTTAAGGCTTTCCCTAAATAGCTTTCTGAACTATATTTTCCAGAAAGCCTTCCTCTCCTAACAGCCTCCATCTTATCATATCATTCCTTATATCTTTTCCTTATCATTCTTTTTTTTCCTTATGAAATAATGACATCCGCGTTTAATTTACTCCTTGTGTGACCTTCCTTCGCCAGTCCGCTCTTAACTGCAGCGGTCCTCCCCGGCGGGACGGTGCCGGAGCCCCGCGGAGAAGTTCTCGTACATCAGCACCGGCTCGGAATAAAGCGGGTATCGTACGGCCGCCCTTATCACCTGGCAATCAGCTGACGACGGTTGGGCAGGTGTAAACGATGATGTAGGAGCCAGGCGTCATGTCGGAGGAGCGGGGCCGAATGCTTAAGTAGGTGGGATAGAACTGGGACACCGGGGGAGGAAAAGTGACGATGCTGGCGGTGAAATGCGCCCCGTCTTCCCCTGGGGGTAAACGGTGAGGGGCTTAACGACGGTTAACGTTGCTCCCAGGGTTGAGGCGAAGCTGTGTCTGTTTTCACTTGACATATATCAAATTACATATATGTAGATATTTTTCACACATGTTTGCCATTTGCCCGCGTCAGCGAGGTAGCGCCAGGAACAGACGAAGAAGTGGCCTCATTCGCACACATCCACACTTTTAGCTATTGTGTAAAATGCGCTGTAACCAATGCCACCACATCCACAGCCAGGCCCCACAGGTCTCTCTGTGGTTTACCTCGACCGCTTCGTATGCCCTGATTCAGCCCTCTGACAGTACGTCGTCTCCCGTATACCATATCACTCCAATTCGCTCTATCCCTTGCACGCCACGCACCCTCCTGCATATTCAGGCCCCGAATCTTCAAAGCATCTCTCACTCCCTCCTGCCACCTCCTAGGTGTCCCCCTATATATATATATATATATATATATATATATATATATATATATATATATATTTTTTTTTTTTTTTTTTTTTTTATACTTTGTCGCTGTCTCCCGCGTTTGCGAGGTAGCGCAAGGAAACAGACGAAAGAAATGGCCCAACCCCCCCCCCATACACATGTACATACACACGTCCACACACGCAAATATACATACCTACACAGCTTTCCATGGTTTACCCCAGACGCTTCACATGCCTTGATTCAATCCACTGACAGCACGTCAACCCCTGTATACCACATGACTCCAATTCACTCTATTCCTTGCCCTCCTTTCACCCTCCTGCATGTTCAGGCCCCGATCACACAAAATCTTTTTCACTCCATCTTTCCACCTCCAATTTGGTCTCCCTCTTCTCCTCGTTCCCTCCACCTCCGACACATATATCCTCTTGGTCAATCTCTCCTCACTCATTCTCTCCATGTGCCCAAACCATTTCAAAACACCCTCTTCTGCTCTCTCAACCACGCTCTTTTTATTTCCACACATCTCTCTTACCCTTACGTTACTTACTCGATCAAACCACCTCACACCACACATTGTCCTCAAACATCTCATTTCCAGCACATCCATCCTCCTGCGCACATCTCTATCCATAGCCCACGCCTCGCAACCATACAACATTGTTGGAACCACTATTCCCTCAAACATACCCATTTTCGCTTTCCGAAATAATGTTCTCGACTTCCACACATTTTTCAAGGCTCCCAAAATTTTCGCCCCCTCCCCCACCCTATGATCCACTTCCGCTTCCATGGTTCCATCTGCTGACAGATCCACTCCCAGATATCTAAAACACTTCACTTCCTCCAGTTTTTCTCCATTCAAACTCACCTCCCAATTGACTTGACCCTCACCCCTACTGTACCTAATAACCTTGCTCTTATTCACATTTACTCTCAACTTTCTTCTTCCACACACTTTACCAAACTCAGTCACCAGCTTCTGCAGTTTCTCACATGAATCAGCCACCAGCGCTGTATCATCAGCGAACAACAACTGACTCACTTCCCAAGCTCTCTCATCCCCAACAGACTTCATACTTGCCCCTCTTTCCAGGACTCTTGCATTTACCTCCCTTACAACCCCATCCATAAACAAATTAAACAACCATGGAGACATCACACACCCCTGCCGCAAACCTACATTCACTGAGAACCAATCACTTTCCTCTCTTCCTACACGTACACATGCCTTACATCCTCGATAAAAACTTTTCACTGCTTCTAACAACTTGCCTCCCACACCATATATTCTTAATACCTTCCACAGAGCATCTCTATCAACTCTATCATATGCCTTCTCCAGATCCATAAATGCTACATACAAATCCATTTGCTTTTCTAAGTATTTCTCACATACATTCTTCAAAGCAAACACCTGATCCACACATCCTCTACCACTTCTGAAACCGCACTGCTCTTCCCCAATCTGATACTCTGTACATGCCTTCACCCTCTCGATCAATACCCTCCCATATAATTTACCAGGAATACTCAACAAACTTATACCTCTGTAATTTGAGCACTCACTCTTATCCCCTTTGCCTTTGTACAATGGCACTATGCACGCATTCCGCCAATGAAGTAATGATAGCTTTGAAAAAATTTTCCCTTGTGGAGTTAACAGCACGTTAAGCTCATCGACCGTACTATTTGTTCACCTAACAATCGCACTCTGTCTATACTTGGTTTCATACTGAACCATATTCAACCATTACGTGTACACGTCTTTCAAAGGTTTCGCACTCACACTCTCCATCATCACAAAATATCTAACAAAATCTGCAAAGAAATAAAAATCACATTCAACTCTCCAGATGTCCGTCCGAGTACCAGTTTTCCCGTCTTAAACACCACATCACGTAGACCCGCTTGAAAAAAGTGTAAGCAGTAAAAATCAAGCGGCAAATTTCCATCACATTCATAAACTTCCTCAGCCGCTGCTCTTTCCTTTAATAGTTCAACTATCAAATCATTCTCTCTCTCTCTCTCTCTCTCTCTCTCTCTCTCTCTCTCTCTCTCTCTCTCTCTCTCTCTCTCTCTAAGCCACGTTTTTCCCAAAACAATCACTGAAATGTTACGACACACGTGCTGTGATCTTACGACATACGTGGTGTGATCTTACGACGTACGCGGCGTGACCTTACGACACACTTGGTATGTAATCTGGCTATACATACGGTGTAAATTTGCGTCATACGTGCGGAAATCCTGCTACAAATGCGTTGCAATCTTGCGTCATACGTACTGTGACCTTGCGACACACGAGGTGTATTTTTCCGTCAAACGTACTGTGATCTTAGGACATACCGATACACTTACCTGAAAGATGAAGAGTACTGTATTGTGTCGCAAGCTAACAACACAATAAGCGATACAGACTTGTGTTGTAAGATGAGAACACAACAGATGAAGCAGACTACTAATTTGTGTCGTGAGCTAAGAACACAAAACACGAAGGAATTGTTTCGTCTTCAGAGAAAAGGGCAAAGTACACTGTGTTATGTCGTGAGCTGGGAATACAAAATGAAAAGCAGCATGTGCTGTGTAGTGAGCTGATAACACAAGAGACAAAGCAGTGTTGCGTGTCCTGAGCTTAGAACACAGAGAGATGTGGCCGCCTGCGTAACGAAGGGCTACCACAAAGGTTGAAGCAAATCCTTGCGCTGAGGTCACAAATGGTGCAGTGTTGTGTCGTGGGCTGAGAACACAAGAGATGAAATTGTTCTCTCCTGCGTCGCGTGCTAAGAACACAAGAGATGAAGTTGTGTTCTGCTGTGTCGTGTGCTAAGAACACAAGAGATGAAGTTGTGTTCTGCTGTGTCGTGTGCTAAGAACACAAGTGATGAAGTTATGTTCTGCTGTGTCGTGGGCTGAAAACACCGGAGATAAAGCGGACTGTGTTGTATTCCAAACACAAAACTCACTTCACATCACCGTAACCAATAACTCCTGCCACATTCCCGCACACACACACACACACACACACACACACACACACACAGAAAACGGGGAGGAGGCTCCTCACCCTAGACATACTTAACAACAAGCAGCCTGTAAATCTCCGGCACAAAACAGCCTCGTAAATCAAAGTGAAATATGTTTTCGAGTAAACATTTGGAAAGTCGTCGCTGATAACGAGGTACCCAACACCCAGTCAGCGCTGACCTTACCCGTCAGCATGTGCTCAGGAAAAGCTTAGAAAGGAAGGAGAGAGAGAGAGAGAGAGAGAGAGAGAGAGAGAGAGAGAGATGAAGGAAGAGAAACAGGAGTGGTAATGAGGAATGAGAGACAGAGAGAGAGGAAGGAGGTGAATGAAGAGAAAGAGGGGGAAATGAAAGGAGAGAGAGAGAGAGAGAGAGAGAGAGAGAGAGAGAGAGAGAGAGAGAGAGAGAGAGAGAGAGAGAGAGAGAGAGATGAAGGAAGAGAAACAGGAGTGGTAATGAGGAATGAGAGACAGAGAGAGAGGAAGGAGGTGAATGAAGAGAAAGAGGGGGAAATGAAAGGAGAGAGAGAGAGAGAGAGAGAGAGAGAGAGAGAGAGAGAGAGAGAGAGAGAGAGAGAGAGAGAGAGAGGACAGAAGAATGGGCAACGAAATGAAAGACGAGAGGAAGGAAATGATGGAAAAGAAAGAGGAAGGAAATGAGGGAAGAGAAAGAGGAAGAATCTGAAGGAAGAGAAAGACGAAGGAAAGAAATGGAGAGAGACAAGGAAATGAAAGGATAAGATGGAGGAAGTGAAAGAAAAGGACAAAATGAAAAAAAGGAGGAAGGAAATGAAGGAAGAGTAAGTGGAGGGAAATGAAAGAAGATAATATATGACACAGATACATTAGCATTATTGCTTCTGTATTCAAGGAAAGTTTGAGATCAACGAATGAAGATCTTTGTGGCGTAGCTGTTGGCGTTGTTGAACGTGGCGCCCACACGGACCACCCGGGGTCGGGTTCGAATCATGGCTACGGCAGCCGGTCCACAGTCCACCCAGTTGTTCATCCTCCCATCGCAGGAGACGTGTTTGAAGAATGTGTGCCTAGATGGTATACTGGTTGGTATAAGGGATACGAATGAAGAGATCCCTCAGCTACGAAGGATGGGAAACATGTATAAGATTGTGAAAAAATGGAACATTTAAGTGAAAAGTCCAGACAAATCCTGTACAATATGGTACAGCACTTAAAATTATGTAACTGTATTAACTATGTTCAGCTGGTTAATGAGCCTACTGTATAAAAATAAAGTAATGTAATGATCCATCTTTATATCTAATGTTATCATTCTCTGGCAACTGGGGTCTAACAAAGACCCTCTGTAACCCTTGCCATTTCCTATTGCGCCAGCAGCTGAAAGAGCAACATGGTCACCACTGTGAAGTAGCTGCTGATGGCGGTGAGGAGGAACATGGTTACCACTGTGCTGATGGCGGTGATGACTAAGCCAGACACTGACGAGTCAAGCGATTCCCTCGACTCTAACACTCCAAGGAAGATCATGCTGCGAGGAGCAGTAAGGCTCGACGGAAAACGCTCGCCGAAGACGAGGTTCGTCCAGTTCAGTCCTATCATCTCTCCTGCCTCCCGGACATAACAGGATCAATGCTCAGTCTCCTCTCTCTCCCCCTTCCTGTATGATGCCCCAACAAGGTTGTCCAATTCTCTCGTCTTTATGATACGCTTCAGTTTTTCGCATATGCTTTTCGCATCTTTCAAAGAAGAGGATATCTTAAATGAGTTTTAAACAGAGATGCTTAAGCGAATGAACCCACCGGATACAATGAAAGAAAAAACGTGTAGAACACTTATTCCACCTGCATACCTATGGTTCTGTAACTACCCAATGAATGTCAATTTATGACCGCGACCTATGACCCTCCCACTGACCTCAAAAACCTAATGAGATGTAGAGCTTTCTATACAGTCACTGTGCTACAAGTCGGAACCACATGTATTCACCCGCACTTCAGATCCTGTGTACAAAATCATTTAGTATTACATTGTGTGCAAGACCTTTTGATCTTCACCTCTGATCCTACCCTTTTGAAAACTTGTTCGGTTGTACAACTTTCTGTGAAGCATCCGTGGTATAAGTTTGCTCTATATAGATTACGTACACAAGAACTTAGTTACCTATTGTTACAAAGAGCACCTTGTTACCACCGTGTGTGAACCCGCCCGACTGCAAGTAGCTAAAAAGATGCGAGGACATTGTATGTAGTAGCAACGACACAGATACAATCCATATCCAATCTTCCAGTTATGTGAGTATTTCGTGTAGTAGTCAGCGTTGCTGACCATGAGTCAGCAAGGGCCAGCATGGGTCCGAATACTGTGCGCAATAGTCTGTCCACAGCCAATCCCAACTGTTCGTCCTCCCCTTCGTTCTCGTTGATTCGTGTGTGTGTGTGTGTGTGTGTGTGTGTGTCTGTGTGTGTGTGTCTGTGTGTGTGTGTCTGTGTGTGTGTGTCTGTGTGTGTGTGTCTGTGTCTGTGTGTCTGTGTGTGTGTGTCTGTGTGTGTGTGAGGGAGCAAAAGGATATATTCACAGACGGACCGGTGCAAACTACGAAGCCCATATATTCTGCCTGCAACGAGGGGTACAATCAAATCAGCAGCTGGTCAGACTGTGTGAACCATGACTTATAATACACAAATATTTCTCACAGTTCTTGAGAATTTTTGTGCACAACTGGGGTAATCCTCATGCTGGAAGAGACTTGAGGAAACTTTCGTAGAACGGCCAAGATCCACGAGCATCGCCTCCTTCACCTACACCTTAAAATAACCTTTGTGCCAGACCTCATCGAAATCAGCTGGAGGATATAGCAGTTACTGAGAAAGTTTTATCATAATTACTGCAAACAATTTAGATTAATGTGTGGTGAATGTAATTTCTATTGAACCTCAAACCTCCGAAGAAGCCAACAACTTTGGTCACCGCATATATGGCATCAACGTTATATAGGCTGTGTGGAAAGACATTTTTTTTTTTTGTCGAATTTCACGAAGAATGTCCGAAATATGACAATACCAGAACTCCTTGATGACATTTGCCCCTTGGAGAATATTGGCAGAGTGTGCGGTATTGGAAAAGAAATCTTTCTGACAAAGTTTAATAAATGGCTTAAATAAGGCATACAAGTTATATAAAAAAAAGTATTTTCTTTTCCTATCTTAACCCCCAAAGAAATGGAATAAATGACTCGGATATATAAACTTATTTTCATGCATTGTTTGGGGCTTTACAGAAAATATCTGTTTGTATTTCTTTTTTCTAAATTGATTAGGTTTGGAACAGTAGCACAAAATATGTTTTTGAGTTTTTGAGTTAGTTGGACCCCTCATCTCCCAGTAAAATCCTTTTCAAGTACATGAATAATAATCATAAGAGTAATAATCATAAAAATGATAATAATGATAATAATAATAATAATGATGATGATAATAATAATAATAATAATAATAATAATAATAATAGTAATAATAATAATGACGAAAATGCTGAAAGGAAGATTGAATTATGGTGTACTAAACCAAATCACATGCTTGCAAAGTTTCAAGTCAATCATCCTCAAACCGAAGGAACTGCGCAAGACTTTGGTTGTTCAGTGGAAAATGAAACGCCAGATTCAAAGGTTAATCATCCCAAACGTATATCTAATAACAAATGTACAATGTAAGAACAGCATGATCACCTGTTTTTTCTTTTTCTTACTTTGGAATGCTCCAGCCACGGACAATATTCCACCCTAGTCTTATAACTGAAATATTGACAGGATTATGAAAGGGAAGAGACAAGGGAAAGTATTGACGAATTTCGAAGAGTGAAAAACCTGCCTTTAAAATTGAGGCAGGTCTTAGTGACTGGGTAAGACCTGGGAAGGTCTCTACCTTCTCATGTCTTCCTCCGTCACTGAGACCAACGATTCCGGCTCAGGAAGTCAGGCCTAAGTAGGAGCCCTTGTGGCCTCTCTATTGGAAGTACGCTTCACGACCACCATCATTCACTCTACCACTTCACCTCCACTCTCCGACGCCACCACATCACCACCACCACAGGCCTCCGTGATGCAGTGGTTAACGTTAAAGGGCAAATACAACCCGGGTGTTCATCCTTCTAGATATTTGTCGCAGGCTGGGATGTGTGTGCATGTATACACGTTTAGAAGTGATATCATGGTACACATAACACAAGAGTGAGAAACATGGCTGCACGAAAGTAACACACAAACAGTAATCGCAGTGGCAAATGTTCACTAACTGCAGCCTCCACCTCCCCCCCCCCCCCCCCACACACACACAAACAAACACACACACACACACACACACACACACACACATACACACACACACCCACCTCACTCAAAGGCCTACAGTACCCAATACGTAAACACACTGCCTAAATACCACATCTCCACTGTCCTTCACCTGCTCCACACACATAATCAACAGATCTTCACCCTCTTTCTCTCCCCATCATCTACATAGACCTTCCATTAAACAGAAGTAACTCTCAAAGCTAATACTGCGTAGAAATCTCATCATTCTTCCAAGGTACAACATCCGAAACAGTCCAACATCAGCCAGTGGCCAAGGGAACCTGAGGAGTTCTACGGTGTCAACAAACCAAGACCCTCCTCCTTCACTTCGTCAATCTCACTGAAGCAGTAGCTCGACTGGAGAACGATCACTTCGCCATCATCTGCCAGACATTGCACCATCACGACATAACCTGCCTCGCAAACCATCCTCAGGCCCCAGCACCCTTCCAGTCAGTGTATGAAAGCAAAACAGACTGTTCCGCAGCCACAAAAAAAAGGCCTACTCTATTCCACCCATTAGCCCAAATATGAACCTCTGTAAGGGGTCTTCCACTGCTCTAGCCGAATTCTACTGCTTAATCATCAGTGTTTCTCACAGAAACCAAAATCCGCCCGTGATCAGAGGACTTGTACGCGTTCCGAAACCAACACTCCCTACAATCTCTTCAAGAGTCACGACCCATCGCCATTACCCCAGATCCCCGGCTTGCTCAGTAATAGTTTCGTGAATAGTTGGAGTTACACAGACGATGCAAGTTACACAGACCCTCAGCAACAGCCTGGTGATGGTATGACGTCCTTTACCAATCAATGCCTCATCAGCTTCATAAACCATACCGCAACCTTGGGAGACGCAGGGCCACTTGTGGCTCTTTCCTTCGTTCACTTGACCAAAGCTTTCGACTCAATCAACCATACAGCTATCATCATATCAAAATCATTAGCCTTGGGCTTTGTAGTTTCATTCAGTGGCTTGCAGGCTTCTTCAGAGGGCGTCGTTAGGCCGTGCGCTTCCGAGGGGGGATCCATCTCCACCGACCAGTCCTTTTAACCTGCACGTCATCCCATAGATCACAAAGGTGAGAACCTTGTGTTACCTAATCCTTATAAATGATGCCTGATGGACGCATCTGCTTAAGGGAAATACGTCAACGATTCTGCCATTGGTATTGCCATGATAGTTCCCTATCACCCCACGGCTTACCCCTGAACAGCCTGCAGAACTGGAGTATCATCAGCCACGTTATCATCGAACCAACCAAGGCGGTGGTTATGCAAGATACCCAGGCTTTCGAACGTGCCTCGCCCTCTGCTGTTTCACTAGGACCCAGCCCCCTCCAGGCTGCTTGGTTAACAATGCTCCTTGGTGAACTAAACTAGAAGAAATACGTCAGTTTTATCATGTTTTCTACATTCCATAACCATTTAGGACACCTGGCCTCCTTAGATCTGACTTCACGACCATCTACACAACTTACATTCTTCCTAAACTGACCTACGTCTCCATCTTGTCTGCCGTCATGCACCGTAAAACAAGGGCTAATAGAAAAGACGAAGAATAGGATATTCAAGACAATGCTCTCTCTCTCTCTCTCTCTCTCTCTCTCTCTCTCTCTCTCTCTCTCTCTCTCTCTCTCTCTCTCTCTCACACACACACACACACACACTCCCTACAAGGCGTTCAACACAGTAGTCACCCTGACTCTCTTGTCATCACTTGGACCTCATCTGACAGTGCAGGGTAAAGCTATAGCACGATGATCACCACCTTCACCTACTGCAACGGAAGATCCCTCGTCCCCGAGTTACAGTTCGGCATCGTAGTGACCGCATCAAACATATGGAAACTCCAACAAATCACCAACTGAACGTGCTACTTTCAACAATCAGTAGACTTACCACTCCAGTATTTTTGCAAAATGAGTGTTTCACTTTCCCCTTTCTCACAGTATCGCCATTAGCATTATCTTGATTTTTACTTTTCCTATGTATTTTCAGTCACTGGCTCCAGTCACCCCAATAAACAGCTGATTATCACAATTCATTCCACACATACCACCACAGGACCAAGCCCTAACCACCCCACGACAGTAACGGACCCCTGTCATCCGTCACTCACTACCACACAAATACAAAAGCTTCATCACCCGTCACACACCACAATCATGCATCATCAGAGTAACCAGACATTCACCAGACATTCACCAATCACTGCTGACCGCCACAATACCACACCATCATTTATCACTCGTCACCAAGCACCACTGCTACCAACCCCTTTATTCACCACCTCCACAGTACCACACTTGCACCACATTGCACTACCACAGTACCACATCTGCACCATCCACCACAACGACAGGACCAGACTTGCACCACCCATCAAAGCTGTTGGTATCTGTCACGCCTCTCTGGTGGTGTCTGCCGCACCCCTCGGCTGCTTGTAATATCTTGATTCATATGACTGCGAAACGTCAACCAGCTTTATCTAGTCTCAGAGATCGGAAGACAGAGTGAAGCGCCTGTTAATGTCGCCTCTCCATGATGCATGAGCCTCGTGAGAAGAATTTATTCATGTGTGTATAACCTGTTTATAAATGACCCAGGATCCTCTTCCTCTTGAAAAGGATCCAGCTGTCACGATGTAGACATAAACGATTCAGGGATCTTTGTAGGTACACGCCAAGGCTGGGGAGGAGGACACAGTCTCACTTCCCCTGATGGTTGATCCACGAAGCGGGGCGACCCTTGAACACGACGGAACGATCCAATGAGCATGGTGGTAGGTCGTACCAGGGACGACTTCTTGGAGTACTAAACTCGACCCTTGGGATGCTAGACTGCTATTTAACCTGAAGGTCAAATGAAATGCTATCAGTACTCAAAGGTCGTACGTTGCAGCCCTAAAGTCGCACCATCGTACTCCAGAGAAGTATAAATGTGCTCCAAGAGTCTTACCGTCGTGCTAAAGGGCTGTACCACAGTGCTCAAGGGCCCAACCATCATGCTCAAGAACCGTACCATTGTGTTCAAGAGCCCAACCATCGTGCTCAAGGGCCCTACCATCGTGCTCAAGGGCCCTACCATCGTATTCAAGGGCTGTAACACCGTGCTCAATCGGAGTCTAGCTATAACCACCAGGCGTGCTGAACTATGCCCTCCAGTACGACACAATCACGTACCTGGACTGAGGAGCCTCGTCCATCCCCATCATTATTCAGGTCATTCCTAACCCCGTCCATTTATATTTATTCATTTATGTGTTCGTTAAATCATTAGTGCAACCGTTTTCTGCCACCCCTCGTTTTACGTACACCTGCTTAAGTTTACCTTCATCCCTCGTTTTACGTACGATTGATTGAGTTTATTTTCATTTCTCGCTTTAGATACGTTCATTATCCCTTCCCTTACACACACACACACACACACACACACACACACACACACATACACACACACACCGCTCCAAATACAACCCTGGAAGGCTGCCACATTTATCCGTCCCATTAGCAACAAGCAACATGTCGGACCTCGACACCAGTCACCCACTACAGTAACTTCCTTCCCACACCAGTGATCGCCCGCCCGTCTCCCCTTATATGTGTACTGTATACACGCCCAGTGCTTCGCTTTCAGCACCTGACTTGCAACTCCAGTTCAACCCTCCACTGGTGCTTGCACTCTCCCAGTGTACAAGTTATCGCATCACTCTAATGCCCATCTACTTCATTAATAGGCAACTTTCTTTGCTTTTACTGTTCATTTTCTGTTAAGCTCTTCCAGGTAAAGAGATAATGTATGACGCCGATATGTCAACTGGAAATCTCTTTGGTCGTAGTTTTCAAATCCTAATCTAGATCATGTTTACATCACCTTCTGTTGATTTAGAATATTCAAAATCCTAAGATTCTATACATTCTTAAACATCAAACTTTGATTAGGATTGAATACTTAAAGTTCTCCTAGACAATCAAAAGGCCATTTCAAGCACCCATATCTCCAGCAGGTTCTTACACTCGACCCAGCTACATCCTACACCTCTTCCACTACACCACCACACACACACACACACACACACACACACACACACACACACACACACACACATCCATAACACAAGCACAATGGACTTTCTCCCTGAATACTGATGTAAAATCCGCTCCACATACAAACTTCCACGCACAAATCCACGGCGTGAGAACTCATGTTCCTCAAAAAATTCACATATATAATGCATGAAACCATCATCCCTGATAAACTATCACAAAAATAGGAAAAAAAATATAATTCAGAGCCTCACGAGCTTCAGTTGTCACTCCTCCACCTGGAGACCTCTTAAAGCTATGGTAAAACATTAATTATGTTCTTGGTTTGCTGAAGATGCCTCCACACGTTAGTTATATTTATACTACGGTATACCAAACGTACGGGGATACTTATCCATAGACACAAGGTATGTTTGTAGGGAGACCTGGTGACACACGTGCACACACCCATACAGATAGAAAGGTATATATACAAGTACACATGGCAAGGACTTACCCCTCCCCCGAACTGTCTCTCACACAACACAAAGAAGAGCATACACACAACTCCAAAAAATATGGCAGGCAAATACAGTCGGTACACCAAGTCAGGCCACTGAAACACACACACACACACACACACACACACACACACACACACACTGACCCCCTCTACACAGCTTCACCTCGCACAACATATGCAGAGAAAGAGAATCTTTGAAGGCTGGTGTTGCGGTATCGGTGGCCCGGCCGAGGCCATACGCGAGTTAAGGCGTCATGTCACTTTGTTGAAAGGCCGACCAAAATGGCTAACTTATGTCTGGATCGGATTCCTACAACGTGCAGTTGTAAGACCGTATACGTCTGCTCTGTACAATCATCATGCATGTCCCAGTAAACCGAAGACTCCTCCCAAAATAACGCCTTTTACGTAGTCTTTCCACTGGGATTGCCCCACACAACACATCAAACTACCAGATGGCGAGAATTAACATAAATCCCTCGATTCCCATGACATCTCTACTACAGTCGTGTACATTCAAAGGAGCACAGCACGCCGCACGGCCGAGGTGTATGCTGCCACACCAGACCTCAGTAAAGACACAATGCAGCAACGCAGATAAGTCTCCCTCTCTGCATATACAGAAGTTACTAGACACAGGAAATCTAACTAATGGAGTAGTAGAAATCCCCCAAGGTCAATAGATGGAACGATATGTAACTATATTCTGCAATCATGGCCGTGGTACCAGATGGGCCGACGTTGTCGTACAATGTATATATATATATATATATATATATATATATATATATATATATATATATATATATATATATATATATATTTTCTTAGATTCGTGTTCACCAACTCAGCATCAGAAAAGTCTTGAAGGAAAACTCCTCAATTTACTACCATGATGTAGTGGTTAGCGCCGCGGGCTGCGGTTTACTCAGCTGTTCATCCTGTTCTCAGGACTGTCTTACAATGTTACTCATTAAAAACATATGTTTTATAAAGGTTCCTGACCAGAGTGTGCGTCCCCTTCACTGACGATCACAGGGTCACTCTGGTCTCGTTACGCGGGGCCTCCTGCGTCGTAACGTTCCTTGCCCTAACACGTCGCCCGTCCCTCTCCCTCCCTCTTACCCAAGGATTCCGGGAACTCCTCGGGGAGTCTTGCGGATTGAAGTTCCATCTAGAACAAGTACTTACTAACGAGTACTTACGACGCGGTTATCGCCACGAGGCAGGGCTAGCGCGTGCCGAGGAGCGAGTCGTGTGGCTTACACGATGTCATGTGTTCGGTAGGAGACTGAGAGAAAGTATGTTCATGGAAGACACTCCAGAAGCCCAAGTATGAGTGAGGCAGAGAGAGAGAAGCCAGCGACCTGGGCTAAAGAAGGTAGACTTTAGAGCTGACACTAACCCTACCACTACCCAAGCGGGGTAGTACCGGTAATGTATACCTCACTGGGGTAGTACCGGGTAATGTATACCTCACTGGTCGGCGCCTACCAACCACCAACTCCCTGCCAGAGAGAGAGAGAGAGAGAGAGAGAGAGAGAGAGAGAGAGAGAGAGAGAGAGAGAGAGAGATGACAATAGGATGCAAGACATTAACTAATATTTGCAATGACTCTCTTGACCTGTAACACCGACCAGAAAAACTGCCCGGGCCACGGGAGGAGGACAGGTGCGGGTGGCAGTGCGGCTCGTCGGGCGTCCTTCACAGACGGAAGTCCTGTGTTTTTACTCCAGGTCATGTCTGCCCTCACCTCCCCCGCCACACAAGAGTCCGCAGTTAATTGTTGTTTATACAGTCGACTGCGTCAGACTCCCGATAATAATTATCTTGTCAACAAATACCTCGGCACTTCCCGTCTTAAGATTTTTTCCTTTTCTCTTGTTAATTCAAGATTTCTCTTCCTTTAATTATATATGTAAATCAAGTCATACGATCCATATATCTTTTCTTTTTGCTTATATACGTGTTCAGCACCTCGGCAAAACAGCATCATGAGGCGAACCTTCGAGGAAGAATTCTCGTTCTGCTTCCATGTTGTAGTGGTTAACGTTGCGGGATATGATTCACACAGGCCTAGGTTCGAATCCTGGTCAGCCAACTCAACTGTTCATCCTGTTCTCTGTTTATATCTTTGTCCTCATAGATAATGACCTTTCCGTCCACACGATCTTTCGTGTGCCCAAGGACCCAGTTACTTCTCCCATCCCATAATTCACCTCAGCCCCCATGGTTCCAAGCACTGTCATATCATCTTTAAGTATCCAATGCATTCCACTTCTTGCAAGTCCTCCACATTTACACATGCACTCGTACCATCATAATCCTCCTCTCTCCTGCACCTCATCACCTTACTTCAGTTTACATTTACTCTCAACTTTCTGATTCACACATTATTCTAAACCCTAACATCAGCTTCCAGAGTTTCTCAGTGGCGTCTGCCACCAGATCTGCGACATCCGCAAACAGCAACCGACTCATATCCCAAGCCCCGTACTCCCAGCCACATCAGACTGCAGATCCACCTCTTCCTCCAAGACCCTCGAAATTACATCCCTTGACACCAAATCTACTAAAAGATCAAACAGCCAAGGCATCATCACAAACCCAAAAGTAGAACTTACCTTCACAGGGAATCATTCACCCTTCTCCCCTCCATCTGCACACACGCCTTACTTTTCCTGGTATAAAATCTCCACTACGTTTAGAGCTTTTCCTTCGCCACCTTATTGCACCTTCCACAAGGCATCTCTATCAGCCATATCTTATGTTCTCTGAAGGTCCATAAATGTCACATATAAATTCTTCTTTGTCTCCGGGTATATCTCAATCATTTTTTACAATACAAGCACCTGGTCTTCACACATTTTACCATTTCTAATTCCACAATGCTTCTCCCCATTCAGGTACACTGTGCATACCACCACCCTCTTGATCACCATTCCCATACACCTTACAAGGTATACTTAATGGACTTATGTATCAGTAGTTCGAACATTCACCCCTTTTCCTCTTGGTCTCATACAAAGGCACTGTGGATTTCATTTCGTCACTCTCTTGGCACCTCACCTTTGGCCATACTAATGTCGAACGGTCTGAGTAACCAATCAACACCACTATCACTTCTTTTCTTGAACAGCTCGAACTGCGTTCCCCTCCATTCTAGCCATGGCAGGTTTGCCACACTTCATCTTTTCACAACCTCCTCTCTTTTTTTTTCCGTAACATCCACCATGACACACACACTCCCGATGTCACTTAGTCTAAAACACACCTCATCCACATCCCTATCGTCTGACACATTCAGCGGTCGCTCAAAATGCTTACTCCATCTACGCCTCACTTCGTACGTGCCTGTCATCACTTACCAATCCGCTCTCCTCCCAGTCGTTCCCATATGATTTCTTGTCTTCTTTACACTACCCACTTCGTTATTAGATATTTTCATATTCTTACAGATGTTCATCAGTAATCTTTCATCTCATAGCTCATTTGCTTTCAGAGGTCCCTTACCTTTCTCTTGACCTCAATCCACTTTCTCCTCTTCCTCTCTTTCCAAGCACCTTCCTCTCCTCCCTTACGACCACGTAACGTCTATATTTCATCTCTAACTACCTTATCTCATATTCCCAAACCACTCCTGTCATATGCCACAAACTTCACCCCCATATCTAAGCAATGTTCTCCTAAAATACTTTGATTTCCCGAGTTTCTTTTATTGCCACCGTGCGTCTCGCTTCACTCGATCTCCAACGATATCTCAAGACACTGGCCTCTTCTCCCAACACGCTCAGTTCTACCATTATATTCACGTGTTATGATCTCTCTAAACCCATCACAGACTAACACACTTACCTCCACCAGATGATAAACACATCCAACTATATTTTTTTTTTTCTAATTTTCCAAAAGAAGGAACAGAGAAGGGGGCCAGGTGAGGATATTCCCTCAGAGACCCAGTCTTCTGTTCTTAACGCTACCTTGCTAACGCGGGAAATGGCGAATAGTTTGAAAGAAAGAAAAAAAGATATATATATATATATATATATATATATTTTCTCCAGAAGAAGCTAAGGAGGAAGGAACCAAGAGAGGATTTTTTTTCCTCTTAGGCTCTTTTGTATGTGCCTGGCGCTGCCTCACTCACGTGGACTAGAGATGGTGATCCCTTAATCAAAGATACATATGCATATATACATATACAAGGTCCGAGAAAGCCATGACTGGAGATGTGGAATCACCCGCTCCACGACAGCTTCCTATGGAGGGGGAAAAAAAAAGGATTTTCTTACATCCTCCCCTGACCGTTTTCCTATTGTGTATCTCAACATCTTCCTTCGTCCCTCCTACGGTGAGCCACACACGCTCCTCTCACCTCTCCCACAGCCTCGGCTCCACCCAGTAACCCACATCTATAGAGAGGAGGTGACACCGTGCTCACAACTCACGGGGTCGTGATGTCATAAAACAGGGCCTGCGAGTAAGACATGGTAGGAACAACCACGGTGTCAGGTCCTCCGACACCCTCTGAGGGGCCCCGAAACCAACCCTCGTTTTCTATGGATGGCTCATAAAGCGCTCTGAAGGGCGACTCATGCAGGCTTTATATGCCGGACTGCGGTAAGAAAAAAAAAAAAATATATATATATATTGGTTGTGTTTGACTTATAAGGGGAAAAGTATTTGGTATTTACCCTGGCGGCTGAATGTATTTGACCAGGTCACCATGTCTGTTCCTCTTTCTGTTTACACTATCTATTTGTCTTTCTATCTGTCCGTCTCTCTCTCTCTCTCTCTCTCTCTCTCTCTCTCTCTCTCTCTCTCTCTCTCTCTCTCTCTCTCTCTCTCTCTCTCTCTCTTCGATTTCTCGCACCTGCTTTCTAATTCCTATCTCTATCAATCACTCCGTTAACGTTCTATCGTGCTCTTCTTCCGGTGGAACTCACTGTACCTAACGTTCGACTTTCCCTCATTTACCCTCATTCTTCTTCTCATCCACAGGCTCAACTCCGTGTGAATGAGTGTGTGAAAGAGTGAGGAAGTGTGAGGAAGAATGAAAGCGAATGGAGATGATAACAGGGAATATGAAAGTGAGTCAGCGTGAGGAAGACTGAAAATGAATGTGAGGGAGAAGGAAAGTGACTCTAAGGGAGAGAGTTGAACTTGAGTGAGTAACTGTGAGAGTAATGTAAAATGAATCGTTACTTGCAATGGTGCTTCTGAGCTTAGTAGCTTGCTGGGTCAAGCTGGAACTTAGCTGATAACTTCGCAGCTTGTTGAGTAAAGCTCCAGCTTGGCAATTTACTGGCTTGCTGGAACGAGTTGTAACTTAGTCCCTCAGTAGATAAGTGATTTAGCGCGTCAGTAAGTAACTAGCTTGGTGGGTCAAGCTGCAACTTAGTGCGTCAGTAAGTAACTAGCTTGGAGGGTCAAGATATAACTTAGTGCGTCAGTATGTAGCTAGCTTGGTGGGTCAAGCTGTAACTTAGTGCGTCAGTAAGTAACTAGCTTGGTGGGTCAAGCTGTAACTTAGTGCGTCAGTAAGTAACTAGCTTGGTGGGTCAAGCTGTAACTTAGTGCGTCAGTAAGTAGCTAGCTTGGTGGGTCAAGCTGTAACTTAGTCCGTCAGTAACTAGCTTGGTGGGTCAAGCTGCAACTTAGTGCGTCAGTAAGTAACTAGCTTGGTGGGTCAAGCTGCAACTTAGTACGTCAGTAAGTAACTAGCTTGGAGGGTCAAGATATAACTTAGTGCGTCAGTATGTAGCTAGCTTGGTGGGTCAAGCTGTAACTTAGTGCGTCAGTAAGTAACTAGCTTGGTGGGTCAAGCTGTAACTTAGTGCGTCAGTAAGTAGCTAGCTTGGTGGGTCAAGCTGTAACTTAGTCCGTCAGTAACTAGCTTGGTGGGTCAAGCTGCAACTTAGTGCGTCAGTAAGTAACTAGCTTGGTGGGTCAAGCTGCAACTTAGTGCGTCAGTAAGTAGCTAGCTTGGAGGGTCAAGCTGCAACTTAGTGCGTCAGTAAGTAACTAGCTTGGTGGGTCAAGCTGTAACTTAGTCCGTCAGTAACTAGCTTGGTGGGTCAAGCTGCAACTTAGTGCGTCAGTAAGTAACTAGCTTGGTGGGTCAAGCTGCAACTTAGTGCGTCAGTAAGTAACTAGCTTGGTGGGTCAAGATATAACATAATCCGTCAGTAAATATGCGGTTTGGTGGGTCAGGTTTTTGTTGGTCAGTCAACAGTAAGTAGAAATCTTGTGGCGACGAACATTCCGATGGTGTTCAGTAATCTGCTCTCTCGAGAGGTGGTCAGTGGCTTCGTACAGCTAGAGCTAAAGTGTTCTGAGAATGATGGCGAAAAAGGACGACGATTATTGCTGCAAACAGAGAAGAGAAAAAGATGAATACTGTGGCACGGCCGAAGCAAGGAAATCCACAGGGGGTCTGACTCTCTGAATCTGGTAAGACGTCGAGGAAGAGGCACTCGATGTTCTTCGATTTCACCACCAGCTACTTGGCAGAAAAGCCATCTCGATCATCTCTCTACTACAGGATAAATACAGACGAGGCTTGTTGCCTGCTTGATCGTGATGGAGAACGGCGTAGGGAGATGTACGTGTGACAAAGGGATTTTTATAGCCTCGCAGGCATTTTATGGAGGTTGTCTTCCTGATGCATTTCCGAGGTCGCGTCCATTAACGTGGAGACGGAGGGGCGACTTGCCAACGCTTTCACCACAGCTTTCCATTAATGTCTTCAGTGATGGATATCGCTGGTGTTCCTGTCAATCCCTAGGACTCAGAGTACGTATACTAGAGATATACAAAAGGAATGATACGTGGCTAAGCTAGTCGGAATCATACTTGCTTCTCCACGTAAGCACCTGGTATTATATTCAGTGCAAGATTCACTTGTCCATATATATACTCGCCATTCATTCTTGCAGCATGCATATGCTTTCAGGCCATGGCCCACTTGTTATACATATCATGGCTTATCCTTCCCTCTACTAATACACATCAGATGTGCTCACTTCAGCTCCCGGGAAAGCTATTTGCTTACCAGTGAGGACCAACATTCTTCTCTACCCCATTCTATCCACAAACCTCCTCGAGGCTTTCCTTGATTCAAGGATGTCGTAAAAATCTCGTGTTCTCAGAGATACATAGTGCAAGGCATGTGGGCATGATCTGTAGCTTTCCCTTTGTGTAAGTCAAAAAGAGATATCATCATGCAAGAACATGCCAACTGGTTCTCCTCCACCAATATAACTTCTCCCAACATGCCTCACCAACATTCATCAACATATTCACCATCACTTTACAATAAGGAGGGAGAGGGGGGAATGACCAGGTAACTTCACCATCACCACCACTTTACCACAGTGGGGAACCACCATGTTATCTGAACACCACCACCACCATTTCATCACAGTGGGGGAAAACCACAAGGCTACCTGACCATCACCACCACATTCAAATGCCAGGGAACCACTTTAGCACCACCACTGCCACTTCACACCACTAGGAAACCGCTGGGGGGCCACCATACCACCACTACTTTACAACAGCAGGGAACCGCCTGGTCACTTTACCGCCACTACCACCACCACTTTACAACATTAGGGGAACCAGCAGGCCACCTCACCACAACCACCACAAACTTTCACACAGGGACGAGCTGGCTACCCACCATCATCAACGTGTATATGCAAATGTTACTCTGTGTCGATGGATAAATAAATCTGAGCCAACAGGAACTAAATCATGTACACGCTATAAACAAACAGTGGAATGGGGGAGGGCAACATAAATATTGGGGTTGGCTTATGTAACTTGTCCCGCTGCGATGGACTGCCTCACGTTTTCTGTTGGGTCACCACACAATATATACACACACACCGGAATCATCACTATCTACCGTCCCTCGCTTTCAGCTATGGGATCATATGCTGCTATGGGGTAATCTGATGCTATGGGATCATATGCTGCTATGGGATAATCTGATGCTATGGGATCATATGCTGCTATGGGGTAATCTGATGCTATGTGGTAATCTGATGCTATGGGGCAATCTGATGCTATGGGGTAATCTGATGCTATGGGGTAACCTGATGCTATGGGGTAACCTGATGCTATGGGGTAACCTGATGCTATGGGGTAATCTGATGCTATGGGGTAATCTGATGCTATGGGGCAATCTGATGCTATGGGGCAATCCGATGCTATGGGGTAATCTGATGCTATGGGGTAATCTGATGCTATGGGGTAATCTGATGCTATGGGATAATCTGATGCTATGGGATAATCTGATGCTATGGGGTAATCTGATGCTATGGGGTAATCTGATGCTATGGGATAATCTGATGCTATGGGGTAATCTGGTGCTATGGGGCAATCTGATGCTATGGGATCATATGCTGCTATGGGGTAATCCGATGCTATGGGATCATATGCTGCTATGGGGTAGTCTGATGCTATGGGGTAATCTGATGCTATTGGGTAATCTGATGCTATGGGATAATCTGATGCTATGGGGGCAATCTGATGCTATGGGGTAATCTGATGCTATGGGGTAATCTGATGCTATGGGATAATCTGATGCTATGGGATAATCTGATGCTATAGGGTAATCTGATGCTATGGGGTAATCTGATGCTATGGGGTAATCTGATGCTATGGGGCAATCTGATGCTATGGGGCAATCTGATGCTATGGGGCAATCTGATGCTATGGGGCAATCTGATACTATGGGGTAACCTGATGCTATGGGATAATCTGATGCTATGGGATAATCTGATGCTATGGGATAATCTGATGCTATGGGATAATCTGATGCTATGGGATAATCTGATGCTATGGGGCAATCTGATACTATGGGGTAACCTGATGCTATGGGATAATCTGATGCTATGGGATAATCTGATGCTATGGGATAATCTGATGCTATGGGATAATCTGATGCTATGGGATAATCTGATGCTATGGGATAATCTGATGCTATGGGGCAATCTGATACTATGGGGTAACCTGATGCTATGGGATAATCTGATGCTATGGGATAATCTGATGCTATGGGATAATCTGATGCTATGGGGCAATCTGATGCTATGGGGCAATCTGATGCTATGGGGCAATCTGATGCTATGGGGTAATCTGATGCTATGGGATAATCTGATGCTATGGGATAATCTGATGCTATGGGGCAATCTGATGCCGTGCTATGCTACTTGATGCAATGAGATGAGCTCACGCTATTTAATAATCTGATGCCATGAAATAATTTGATACTATGGGATATTTTGATGCTATGGAGTGATGTGATGCTGTGAGATAATTTGATGCTATGGAATCATCGATGATATGAGATCAGTCTCATGTTATGGATAATCTAATTATATGCAATGAGATAATTAGATGCGAGATAACTGATGTCGATGATATGATATAGTTTAATGCTATGGAATAATTTGGTTCTATGGAACGATCTTATGCTATGCAATAATCTGATCCTACAGGATAATCTGATGCTATGTGCCTCCGAGGTGTAGTGGATTTGCGTTGCCAGACGATGAATCACTCAGGCCTACTCGGGTTCGAATCCCGGGCTGGGCAATTGGTCCATCCCCAATCATATTGTTCCTCCTGGTCGATAAATGAGCACCTGGCTCAGACTGGTGTGTGTGTGTGTGTGTGTGTGTGTGTGTGTGTGTGTGGAACCCCCAATACTCCATCGCAAGGCGGTCAGGGGGTCCACCATGGTGGGCAACGACAAGCCAGAACATTTTTATGAGATTCCGGGGTAAATCTGACACTCAAAGAAGGTTGAACTATTCATTCCGACTGGCCAGGCTGGGTGATGTCTGCATAATCATTACCACCGGATGACATTCCCGTGATAACGACCCCTTTCATAAAGGGCCACTGAGGTTGCGACCCCGAACACCTTCCATCCTAGGGCTCCCGCATCCTCTAAAGATGCGCTACATGCACTGTTGGGGGAAACGGTGGACTCTTTTAAAGCGAGAAGTCCCTTTGACGATATATATATATATATATATATATATATATATATATATATATATATATATATATATATATATATATATATATATCCCTGGGGATAGGGGAGAAAGAATACTTCCCACGTATTCCCTGCGTGTCGTAGAAGGCGACTAAAAGGGAAGGGAGCGGGGGGCTGGAAATCCTCCCCTTTCGTTTTTTTCATTTTTCCAAAGAAGGAACAGAGAAGGGGGCCAGATGAAGATATTCCCTCAAAGGCCCAGTCCTCTGTTCTTAACGCTACCTCGCTAACGCGGGAAATGGCGAATAGTATGAAAGAAAGATGAAAGAAAGATATATATATATATATATATATATATATATATATATATATATATATATATATATATATTTATATATATGTATATATATATATATATTTCATACTTAATCGCTGTTTACCGTGTTAGCGAGGTAGCACCATGGGAGAACCAAGGTAGGGGTGCTCAATTGCTTGTAATGTCACAAAATAAGTGATCTATGGAACCATATAATTGCTGGATGTAGTAGCTTGATATATACGACCTTAATGACCCTGGTAATTAATAGACCTAAATACCAACCAACTAACACACCGAAGACACCTCAACCCACATGTATGTTTTCAGTAAGACGGAGGAGCTTATAGGCTTGGGGTCTATCATTAGGAATGGCAGGTGAGGATTTTGTTAATAAGATGCTCCTGGCCGCCGACTTCAGGGACTGTATTCTGGGTAACGCCAGCCGATTATGATCAGCTTGAACAGCCCCACAGCACCCCCCCATGTAGTGAGGTGTGGTTAATAGTCTGTTGTGAGTTATGAATACTACGATTTGGTGAGCTATCTGTTGTGAACTGTGGCGAGCAGTCCCCTGTGAACTTTGGTTTAGTAGTCCTTGTGAGGAATGGTGAGTAGACTATTATGAGGAATTTCTCCGAATTAAGAACGAAACGTGAATTATCAGTCTTAAGGATATTACGATGACGCCGACTTCAGATTTATGCCAAAGCAAAGACTGGAATTCACATTTCTGCTGGTTGTGACTCTGCGAGTGCCCTCTGTGGCAAGGGCAAGAACAAACCAGATTCTGTTGCTTTGGTCAGAAATGTCTGGACGCAGGCGTTTTGTGGTGACGTGGGAGATATTTCCTAAATGGCAGACAGTGTACACTCGTTGCTCAGAAGAAATGAGCCTTCAAACTGTAAGGTCACTGATCGTCCCATGTCAGAGACGCCTGGAATGATGTGTTCTATATCTCGCTTAAGACTGCCGAGTAAAGTTCAGAGTTGAAAGGCTAATACAGAGAGGATGTTAAACAATATAAGAAAGAGATAGGGTCGGTAAGATCGATGTGTATGAAATGGGAAAACAAATACTAGGTAAAAGAAATAATCAAGGCTGGTACTCAAGGTGAATTTCACAGAAGGAAATGACGAGAGAAAGGACATCTTTTTCATTTAGTACGCAAAGCCGCAGCTCATAGAGAAAGAGTTTCTGCTCGCCAGTGGGCTACACGCCGTGCTGCTGCAAGGAAGGCAGCAAGGCGGAGGAGGAAGAAAGTGAAGGAGTGCAGAATGCTGGTTCCTTACCATTACTGCGACAGAGTCCTTCTTCCTCCGGAGGATAAATCATGCAAGAACAATGGTGGTTCTACAGTAGTCATCAGTGAACTTCTCGATGATCATCAAGAGAACGACTACTCTATCAACCAGGATTGTACAGTGGTGGTCGAATTCCCTGACGATGATACTGACAATCCCGTCGATTAGGAGGAGGAATCAAATGATAACTGTTCTACAGTAGTCGAATTCCTCGAAGATCATGAAGAGTATGATACCCCTATGAACGAGGGTTGTACAGTGATTGTCGAATTCCCTCATGATAATCATATTAATGACAGTCCCATCAATGAAGACGAATACCATGTCGTCATTGTGAGGCCACAAAATTAACCCGAAATGGATACCAACGACATAATTCGTCACCTGAGCAGATTATTTGGAAACAAAAGTTCCACACTAAAGATGGAATCCTCCGACGAAGATGAGGAGGATGAATCGCCTATCATCAGACTGACCGTAGAGAGGCTGTTAAATTCCCTAACGATTATAAGCCCCGCCAGTGAGCAGGAGGATTTACATGACAACAATCATTCCACAGAGGGGAATGATTGATTCACTAAACGAAGATGAAAATACCTGGTGAAGGATTAAGGGGGAGGGGGGGTCTTTAACCACATAGCATTTCTTTTTCTTATATTATCGATTTGTATATCTATTTAGTCCGTCTTTCTCTATCCTCTATTCATGCCATTATAATATTACTCATTCTTGAATCATCTGCAAGGGATCATACGAGACTGAGGATCGTGTTTGTGTTAATGTCAATCATAAGAATACGTAAGATACAGGAGGTAAAAGATATCCGAAATAGTAGTGTTGGATATTCTATCTTTTACATTGTTTCATGCATGAAACGTGTAGGTATAAAATAAATAAAAACATATGGTGCACTTCTTTATTCAGCAAGGTTTATTAGTATATGTCATCCCTATCTTAACTAAAAGCCTATAGCGTTCCGTCTAAGTCTACATCCTCTTCCGTATCCTATACCTGTATTAAGCTAATATCTCCACCAGTACCCACACACTCATCACTCAAGTTGCAGGTTGGTGGAAGACAGCGTCTAGTTGCAGGGGTTCTAAGGTTTTTTAAGGACATGACAGTATTGTTTGCTCACCTTTGGTCTCTGTTTATCCTTATTCACCAATCTACATTACTATCAGCAATCTCTGCTGATCCAGGCTGATGTTGCCTGGGTTGGTAATAGCATTGCTTTGCTAATTCTAGTATCAACATCTGCCAAGGGAGAACTGGTAATTAGGGATTGAATGATTTCAAGTATATAGTGTGTATATATCACATGGGGATAGGGGAGAAAGAATACTTCCCATGCATTCCTCACGTGTCGTAGAAGGCGACTAAAGGGGACGGGAGGGGGGGGCCTAGAAACCCTCCCATCCTTGTATCTTAACTTTCTAAACGGGGAAACAGAAGGAGTCACGCGGGGAGTGCTCATCCTCCTCGAAGGCTCAGACTGGGGTATCTAAATGTGTGTGGATGTAACCAAGATTAGAAAAAAGGAGAGATAGGTGTAGTATGCTTGAGGAAAGGAACCTGGATGTTTTGGCTCTGAGTGAAACGAAGCTCAAGGATAAAGGGGAAGAGTGGTTTGGGAATGTCTTGGGAGTAAAGTCAGGGGTTAGTGAGAGAATAAGAGCAAGGGAAGGAGTAGCACTACTGAAACAGGAGTGGTGTGAGTATGTGATAGAGTGTAAGAAAGTAAACTCGAGATTGATATGGGTAAAACTGAAAGTGGATGGAGAGAGATGGGTGATTATTGGTGCATATGCACCTGGGCATGAGAGGCAAGTGTTTTGAGAGCAGCTGAGTGAGTGTGTTAGTATTTTTCATGCACGAGACCGGGTTATAGTGATGGGTGATTTGAATGCAAAGGTAAGTAATGTGGCAGTTGAGGGAATAATTGGTATACATGGGGTGTTCAGTGTTGTAAATGGAAATGGTGAGGAGCTTGTGGATTTATGTGCTGAAAAAGGACTGGTGATTGGGAATACCTGGTTCAAAAAGAGAGATACATAAGTATACGTATATATGTAGGAGAGATGACCAAAGAGCGTTATTGGATTATGTGTTAATTGATAGGCGCGCAAAAGAGAGACTTTCGGATGTTAATGTGCTGAGAGATGCAACTGGAGGGATGTTTATTCATTATCTTGTGGAGGCGAAGGTGAAGATTTGTAGAGGTTTTCAGAATAGAGGAGAAAATTTTGGGGTGAAGAGAGTGGTGAGAGTAAGTGAGCTTGGGAAGGAGATTTGTGTGAGGAAGTACCAGGAAGTACAGAATGGAACAAGGTAAGAACAAAGGACGTAAGGGGAGTGGGGGAGGAATGGGATGTATTTGGGGAAGCAGTGATGGCTTGCGCAAAAGATGTTTGTGGCATGAGAAGCGTGGGAGGTGGGCAGATTAGAAAGGGTGGTGAGTGGTGGGATGAAGAAGCAAGATTATTAGTGAAAGAGAAGAGAGAGGCATTTTGACGATTTTTGCAGGGAGATAATGCAAATGACTGGGAGATGTATAAAAGGAAGAGGCAGGAGATCAAGAGAAGGTTGCGAGGTGAAAAAGAGGGCAAATGAGAGTTGGGTTGACAGAGTATCATTCAATTTGAGGGAGAATATAAAGATATTTTGGAGGAGGTAAATAAAGTGCGTAAGACATGAGAACAAATGGGAACATCAGTGAAGGGGGCTAATGGGGAGGTGATAAGTAGTGGTGATGTGAGAAAGAGATGGAGTGAGTATTTTGAAGCTTTCTTGAATGTGTTTGATGATAGAGTGGTAGATATAGGGTGTTTTGGTCGAGGTGGTGTACAAGTGAAAGGGAGAGGGAGAATGATTTGGTCAACAGAGAAGAGGTAGTAAAAGCTTTGCGGAAGATGAAAGCCGGCAAGGCAGCGGGTTTGGATGGTATTGCAGTGGAATTTATTAAAAAAGGGGGTGACTGTATTGTTGACTGGTTGGTAAGGTTATCTAATGAATGTATGACTCATGGTGAGGTGCCTGAAGATTGGCGGAATGCTTGCACATTGCCATTGTACAAAGGCAAAGGGGATAAAAGTGAGTGCTCAAATTACAGAGGTATAAGTTTGTTGAGTATTCCTGGGAAATTATATGGGAGGGTACGGATTGAGAGGGTGAAGGCATGTACAGAGCATCAGATTGGGGAAGAGCAGTGTGGTTTCAGAAGTGGTAGAGGATGTGTGGATCAGGTGTTTGCTTTGAAGAATGTATGTGAGAAATAGAAAAGCAAGTGGCTTTGTATGTAGCATTTATGGATCTGGAGAAGGCATATGATAGAGTTGATAGAGATGCTCTGTGGAAGGTATTAAGAATATATGGTGTGGGAGGCAAGTTGTTAGAAGCAATGAAAAGTTTTAATCGAGGATGTAAGGTATGTGTACGAGTAGGATGAGAGGAAAGTGATTGGTTCTTAGTGAATGTTGGTTTGCGGCAGGAGTGCGTGATGTCTCCATGGTTGTTTAATTTGTTTATGGATGGGGTTGTTAGGGAGGTGATTGCAAGAGTTTTGGAAAGAGGGGCAAGTATGCAGTCTGTTGTAGATGAGAGAGCTTGGAAAGTGAGTCAGTTGTTGTTCGCTGATGATACAGCGCTGGTGGCTGATTCGGGTGAGAAAATGCAAAAGATGGCGACTGAGTTTGGTAAAGTGTGTGAAAGAAGAAAGCTGAGAGGAAATGTGAATAAGAGCAAGGTTATTAGGTACAGTAGGGTTGAGGGACAAGTCAATTGGGAGGTATGTTTGAATGGAGAAAAACTGGAAGAAGTGGTGTTTTAGATGCCTGAGAGTGGATTTGGCAGCGGATGGAACCATGGAAGCGGAACTCAATCATAGGGTGGGGGAGGGGGGCGAAAGTTCTGGGAGCGTTGAAAATTGTGGAAGTCGAGAACGTTATCTTGGAAAGCAAAAATGGGTATGTTTGAAGGAATAGTGGTTCCAACAATGTTATATGGTTGCGAGGCGTGGGCTATAGAGTTGTGTGGAGGAGGGTGGATGTGCTGGAAAAGAGATGTTTGAGGACAATATGTGGTGTGAGGTGGTTTGATCGAGTAAATAATGAAAGGGTAAGAGAGATGTGTGGTAATGAAAAGAGTGTGGTTGAGAGAGCAGAAGAGGGTGTTTTGAAATGGTTTAGTCACATGGAGAGAATGAGTGAGGAAAAATTGACAAAGAGGATATATGTGTCAGAGGGGGAGGGAACGAGAAGTGGGAGACCAAATTGGAAGTAGAAAGATGGAATGAAAAAGATTTTGAGCGATCGGGGCCTGAACATGCAGGAGGGTGAAAGGCGTGCAAGGAATAGAGTGAATTGGAACGATGTGGTATAGCGGGGTCGACGTGCTGTCAATGGATTGACCCAGGGCATGTGAAGCGTCTGGGGTAAACTATGGAAAGTTTTGTGATGCCTGGATGTGGAAAGGGAGCTGTAATTTCGGTGCATTATACATGACAGCTAGAGATTCAGTGTGAACGAATGCGGCCTTCGTTGTCTTTTCCTAGCGCTACCTCCCGCCCATGCGGGGGGAGGGGGATGTCACTTCATGTGTGGCGGGGTGGCGACGGGAATGTAAAGGGCAGACAGTATGAATTATGTACATATGCATATATATGTATATGCCTGTGTGTGTACATATATATGTATACATTGAGATGTATAGGTATGTATATGTGCGCATGTGGTCGTGTATGTATATACATGTGTATGTGTGTGGGTTGGGCCATTCTTTCGTCTGTTTCCTTGCGCTAACTCGCTAACGCGGGAGACAGCGACAAAGTATAGTAAATAAATAAATATATATATACAATAAGAATCAACAGAAGATCTAAGGAGTTGGAGAAATTCAGGGAGAAAGTAGCGAAGGCAAAGAAAAAACTGAATACGAGGATTAATTAGACACAAAAAGCAGATTCCAGTCCAACGAGTGAAACTGGAGGCGTCGGCTGTGCATAAAAACCGTCTATGCTAAAGTTCATAACATGCAAACGCTGACAGACCGGCAGGGACTGGAGAGGAACTTGATCTCACGCTTCGGGTGGAGGAGAGTATGCTAAATGCCATACGCTGAGTTGAGCCTAAGTTCAACGAGGACGTCAAATCACGTCTGATCTACCGTCAACAGAGGAGGAGGGAGGAGGAAGGGAAGGGCTACCTACCCCTTAATGCAACTGCGACCATAAAATTCCTTTTTAGCCGATCCATTTCAGGAAAGAGATAGTGATTGATATCATCTGGTTAATAACCCACTGGTGGCGTACAATCCTCCGCGGGGATCAGAAGAACCAGAGCAACTCCTTCATGAGGATAATGAGGGAGCGATCCCGATGGTGCACGATGTGGCGAGGGTTCCCATGCAGAGCGGAGGGGTAAGTAAGGCTTGTCTAATTGCAAGGGGGGGGGGGGATTTCAACTATAAAGAATATACAGTGGGATACGTAAGACCTGCACACTGGTGAACAAAACGTACAAGATCAGGTCCCCAGAATGCGTTTAGGAGAACATGTTACACCGAGATGCACCGGACGTTACTCGAGTTAGAGAGATGTAGATGTGCCTTTAAAGCTGGATTTAGCCGTCATGCAGAGCAGCCACGAAGTTGAGAACATTATCGATGGATCTCCACTTAGAAAAAGTTATCACCTCTTGCTTAAGATGGATTTACACAAGTAAGGGATGCAATGTTAGAGATTAAAGTCAACCTAAAAGTCAACCTAAAATATTTAGTAGAGAGTTTGAAGGCTTTTGCAGCCCTGAACACGTATTTCAAAAGGATGTTTTAGGAGGTCGATTTCTGAAACCGGAGTATGGATAGAGCAGTGCTTTGCTATTAGATCTCATGAAATCTACAATGGTAAACCAATACTCTGGTATAGTAAGGGAAGGACCAAAAAAGAAATATATATATATATATATATATATATATATATATATATATATATATATATATATACATATATATACATATATATATATGTAACTGGAATGTTGTAATACGTGTCATAAAGCAAGAAAACACAATTTGGAAGAGATGTAGGGGACACGGTAGTCATGATGCAGTATTTTGAAAGATGAAATAGCCAGAAATGACATCAGGACAAGGAAGGAAGGAATAAGTCATGTGTTAATGAAGCACAACTACCAAGTCAAAAGAAGACCTGAGAAGTAATTCATAATTAATGAATACTAAATCTAGTAGTATAGGTCCATATTATTATATTAAGGAGCTCTTCATCACAGATCTGTACACACGTGAAAAGTTGGATACGAAGTTTAATTGTGTGACTGTTACGCTCAAGGGCCCCTCAGGAATGCCATTACTACTAGCCAGGTAAGGGGAAGATACATTAGAAAATAATGAAATAAATCCAGAAGAAACAAAGAGTCTTACGACAGGGTTAAAGCCGCAGAAATTCCATGGACCAGATGGGTGATGGGTGAGGGTGGCAAGTGAAATCTCTCGGGTCTCATTACTAAGGTCAATTCCTACTTCTGATCGACGTCAGTCTTCTGTTGAACGATGAATAAGCTGGCGGACTCCGCCTGCTCTAGGTTACAACGCGATTTGAAGAGCCACCTTTAGCGAGGCTGTCTCACTGAGACTACAGTCTTGTCAAAGAACTTCTCGCTCCAGAGGAATCTACATTTCCCAACTACTGGAAGTTGCCTAGCGTTGGGCTGCCGTAGCCTTGAAAAGGTCCTAGTTAACACCAGGATTCTTTCATAGAAAATGACCCTAGGGTAATCATAAATAATAATTATACCTAAGTACATACGACTACTGAAGGAGTTAACATTATTGAAGATAATGCGGAACAAAAACAAAGACTGCAAAACATTGCAGAGTCGGAGAGCAACATAAAAGTGGTGCTCAGACAAACGACTTTACCCCTGGAAATGCAAGAGTCCTGAGGAAGGTATGAGGAATACCAAACGGATCAAGACGGTGAGTACCATAACGGGGCATACAAACTAAAGGAGACCCTCTCGTTTTTTTTTTTCCAAAAGAAGGAACAGAGAAGGGGGTCAAGTGAGGATATTCCCAATAAGGCACACTCCTCTTGTTCTTAACGTTACCTCCCTAATGCAGGACATGGCGGATATATATATATATATATATATATATATATATATATATATATATATATATATATATATATGTGTGTATATATATATATATATATATTTGCAGAAGCTGGTGACTGAGTTTGGTAAAGTGTGTGGAAGAAGAAAGTTAAGACTAAATGTGAATAAGAGCAAGGTTATTAGGTACAGTAGGGTTGAGGGTCAAGTCAATTGGGAGGTGAGTTTGAATGGAGAAAAACTGGAGGAAGTGAAGTGTTTTAGATATCTGGGAGTGGACCTGGCAGCGGATGGAACCATGGAAGCGGAAGTGGATCATAGGGTGGGGGGGGGGGCGAAAATTCTGGGGGCCTTGAAGAATGTGTGGAGTGTGGAAGTCGAGAACATTATCTCGGAAAGCAAAAATGGGTATGTTTGAAGGAATAGTGGTTCCAACAATGTTGTATGGTTGCGAGGCGTGGGCTATGGATAGAGTTGTGCGCAGGAGGATGGATGTGCTGGAAATGAGATGTTTGAGGACAATGTGTGGTGTGAGGTGGTTTGATCGAGTAAGTAACGTAAGGGTAAGAGAGATGTGTGGAAATAAAAAGAGCGTGGTTGAGAGAGCAGAAGAGGGTGTTTTGAAGTGGTTTGGGCACATGGAGAGAATGAGTGAGGAAAGATTGACCAAGAGGATATATGTGTCGGAGGTGGAGGGAACGAGGAGAAGAGGGAGACCAAATTGGAGGTGGAAAGATGGAGTGAAAAAGATTTTGTGTGATCGGGGCCTGAACATGCAGGAGGGTGAAAGGAGGGCAAGGAATAGAGTGAATTGGAGCGATGTGGTATACCGGGGTTGACGTGCTGTCAGTGGATTGAATCAAGGCATGTGAAGCGTCTGGGGTAAACCATGGAAAGCTGTGTAGGTATGTATATTTGCGTGTGTGGACGTATGTATATACATGTGTATGGGGGGGGGGGGGGTTGGGCCATTTCTTTCGTCTGTTTCCTTGCGCTACCTCGCAAACGCGGGAGACAGCGACAAAGTATAAAAAAAAAAAAAAAAATATATATTTGGTAAACATGTTTACCAAATGGCGTCCTAGCTTCGTCTCTTCGATGTATATCAACTGACTATTATATTCCTCTCTTGTGTCTCCCCTGATGATGTGATTATTACACGAAAGTGCACTTGGGAACTTTTCGTCTTTCATTTTCCCCGTGGACTCATAGGAATATCTTGATCACGCGCAAAATTGTGATCCTTTCCAATATATACATATTATATATATATATATATATATATATATATATATATATATATATATATATATATATATATATATATATATATATATATTTGCTGATAACGACGAGGAAAATGATACACGATAAGTTCCCAGGTGCACTTTCGTGTCATGATTATATCGTCAGGGGAGACACAATATATGTATGTGTACCCTAACCTGGGCCAGTTGATGACATGATAATATGAACTTGTCGTCCATGTGAAAAGGAGCTTGAGAAAATCAAACTACCCTTTCCTCACTGTCGCAAGTGCCATTCAAGTACATAGGCACAGCAGTGAGGTGCTTGAGGATATATGTATATTCGATGTATATATATAGTCATCCTTTGCTGCAACAGTCTGGTCTACGAAGAAGTGCTTCGTGGCGGTCAGACGAAAGCAACTAAAACGACGCCAGACCTGACTGGAATACACTGCGAAAAAAGGCTGAACGATCTCACAACCCACTGTGGAGAAAGAAAAAACTAGTGGGAGTTATGATATCTATATATCTAACTCCTAGGACGTTGATATAGAACAGTTCCTTGAACTGAGAACAAAGCATAGACCGCAAGAGCTAAACTGGAGATCAAGCAGGAGTGGGTGTAGAGAGGGACGTGAGGAAGTATTTCAGGAGCAAGGGATTGTGAATTCAAGGAAAAATGAGGTGGAAGTAATTACGTTATCACGGGAAAATTCGACAGTTTGTAAAATTTGCAAAAAAATTAGGGGATAGGAAGAGATGGAGCCCCATGAGTGTATAGCTCCCTCCCCTTATGCACAAACACGTATCTAAAATTACACACACACACACACACACACACACACACACACACACACACACACACACACACACACCTCTGCCTCCCCCTCCCACAGCAACCCAACACAAGAGTTTGGAGGGGTGAGGCGGGGGAGGAAGGAGGGGGAGGGGACATGAGGGAGGGAGGGAGGGGGAAGGGGTGAGGTCCCAGGGTGGGGCAAGTAGCAGGGCAGCAACTGAGACATACATCTTGGCCTGTGACTGGCTGCCGACAGGTCACAATCGTGGCCCGCGCCTCGTGATGTTATCTCTGCACTCATTCTCAGAATACACAACTTGCGTGAGAGAGGAACCCACTAGCAACCGGGCAGAACGGGGGAGGAGGAGGAGGAGGAGGATATAATTATGATGGAGCTAAGGCACCCCTGGAGTTAGAGCGGGCCAGGCGTGGCCTGGATGGGCAGATGGGGCAGGGGTGTCTGTGTGCTTTTCACGGATGTAACTTGATGTATTGCGAGGAAATCACCGGCAGGAACACGTCTGATGTGGTAATCCACCCTTGTGCACGCCAGTCATATATATATATATATATATATATATATATATATATATATATATATATATATATATATATAGGTGTTAACGAACTCCGCCTGCTTGGGGTTACACCGCGAGTGAAAAGTCATCTTTGGTGAGGTTGTTATCACTGGGAGTACAGTCTCGTCAGTGAACCTCTCACTCGAAAGGAGTCGACATTTCCCCTCTAGTGGACGCAGTGCATCCCTGGGCTGCAGGAGCCTTCAGAAATAGGCCCTTGAGAACGCCAGGATTTTGTCCTAGAAATTGGTCGAGGGGTAATTACAAATAAAATGCATATATACATATAGACACGTGTGTGTGTGTGTGTGTGTGTGTGTGTGTGTGTGTGCTCGTGCGTTCAGGTCAACCCCGGTATTACGCGATCCCGCAGGTCATGACCCTGATAACATCCGGGATCGCGGTAAAGCAAGGTCATCTTTTGCAATAGAAGCCTTGTGCTTTTGCAAATGTTGTCTCCTGGTGATATCGGAAGATCGCTACGTTGTTGTTTAACATGTCTTTGAAAAAGGGAGGGAAAAGACGCTCCTTGTGACACACCAGTATACCAACACATCCTTGTCACACAGATATGGGGGTTACTGCTTCACACAGCGCGAAGTACAGAGGTTAGGTACGAAACTATAATCCTTTGAGCACAATGGTGTAAAGCTTTCGCTCAACAGTTCGACCAATGAACATGCCTTTATGACCTTCACGCTTGAGCACGAGAGTTCGAACCCTGAGCGCAAAGGTACGGCCCTAGAGCACGACGGTGCGACTCTTGAGCGCAACGGTCAGACCCTTTGGCATGACGGTACGACCCTTGAGCACGATGGAACGACCCTCGAGAATGACCCTTGGTTATGACGACCAGGCCAACACACCCGTCGTTGTCACAGGAGCTAGAAGGAAACTCGTCAATTTTCATTAGTCTCTCGAAATTCTGCCCACATGCTTCCTGCCAGGAGAGGGACAACATGAGTGGCATAGTACCCCAGGCCGAGGGGCGACACTTGTGATGATATCGTCATCTCGGCACACGTTCTCCTCTTTATGTTAGCTGAGACGGCACAAGAAACAGAGGCTATTATCAAGACTATTAATAATAATAATAATAATAATAATAATAATAAATATTTATATATATATATATATATATATATATATATATATATATATATATATATATATATATATATATATATATATATGTGTTATCCCTGAGGACAGGGGAGAAAGAATATATCCCACGTATTCCTTGCGTGTCGTAGACGGCGACTAAAAAAAAAGGAAGGGGGGGGGGGCTGGAATTCCTCCCCTCTCGCTCTTTTTTTTTTCCAAAACAAGGAACAGAGAAGGGAGCCAAGTGAGGATATTCCCACTGAGGCACACTCCTCTTGTTCTTAACGCTACCTCCCTAATGCAGGACATGGCGGATATATATATATATATATATATATATATATATATATATATATATATATATATATATATATATATATATATATATATATATATATATATATATTTGCTGATAACGACGAGGAAAATGATACACGATAAGTTCCCAGGTGCACTTTCGTGTCATGATTATATCGTCAGGGGACACACAATATATGTACGTGTACCCTAACCTGGGCCAGTTACTTATCTTATCGACCAAGCCCCAGGGATGGATGAACAGCTGGGTTGACTATGGACCGACTGCCGTACCCAGGATTCGAACCTATGCTCTCGACCCTGGGCGTCCCGTGAACACGTCACGGTCAGGAACGCTAAATCATCACACCGTGGAAGCCCAGTTACCGTCTGGATCATACAAAAAAGGAATATATCATCAAAGAAGAAAGGAAATTTCTCAAAACACATAAAAGTCCTTTTAGTGAGATAAGATCCGAGGCACGTAGAGCGGTGTAGAGGGGAGAGTCGGGGTCCCTGGTAAGGCATTAGCAAGTCGCCAGGCAGACCTGGGCGACGGCCAACATACGCCAGCCGATGGCATCACGCCCAGCCACTGCACGCCCTCTTCATTATGTAATACTCCTAATTACCGTGTAGAGCAGTGACACGCGCTGTAAATAACACCCACCTGCCGCTACAGAAGGGAAGAGGAAGGGAGGGAGGGGAGGAGTCATGCGCAGAATGGCTAATACATTGACCTGCGAAACAATTAACTCTAGTAGGTCAGGTCTGGTACGAAAGGGGCGCCGGCGATTGCATCTGCATTTCGGGTGGGGAGGAGGCAGGCGACAGTAGCGCGGCTGGAGCAGTTTATGCACGTGAACTATGACCCTGGGTGGGGGTGATTAGTGGGGTGAGGTTTCAGATAGAAAGGGGGGTAGCATGAACTCTGACCGAAGTTGGGGTGATGGGGTGCAGTGTGTGTGTGTGTGTGTGTGTGTGTGTGTGTGGTCTGTGACCGAGGTTGGGGAGATGGGGTGTGTGTGTGTGTGTGTGTGAAGCAGTGTGGACCATAATCGAGACTGGGAAGTGGGTGTCTCCATTTACAAAATGGGAGGGGGCGAGTGTGTGAGTGAGGGAGGGAGGGAACGAGTGTGTGAGTGTGAATAATGGACGTGAGGGAGGCGGTGGTGAAGCGGTGGTGGCGGAGGCGGTTGGCTGACACATGGGAGGCCAAACTGTTGGGTGAGGACCGGCAGACACCGGGAGCATGTAAGGAAGCTGACAAACTGAAGAAAAGAACGAAGATAAACAGTGAAATGATAGGAAAAATAAGAAAACGGTGAAAATAAATAAAGCAAAAATGTGAAATATGTGCATAGCAAGAACAGGAGGAAGATATCCCATAGACATCTGATAAAGAATAAGGAAAAAAACAGAAATCTGTTGAGGATTAACAAAACAAGATACAGATAATAAAGATATAATGATGTATCAGATGAAAGAAAGTGTATAACAGGATGGAGGAGGAGAAAACACTGAAAGGAGAAGAAACAAGGAAGGATGGACGAAGAAAGAAGGGTACAAGAATGGAAAATAAAGCAGATGAAGAAAAGGAGATCACTCTCTTCCCCCAACACGCAAATAATAACCACATAAGCAATCGATACATACACACATATATATATATATATATATATATATATATATATATATATATATATATATATATATATATATATATATATATATATCATACACAGCGTCAAAACAGAGCACTGAGTCTTAGATGGAGAATCCTCATTTGGCCCCCTCTCTGTTCCTCCTTTTGTAAAAGTAGAAACTGGAGGGAAGGATTTCCGGCCCCCCACTCCCACCCTTTACAGTCGCAATTTACGACACGCAGGAAATACGTAGGAAGTATCCTTTCTCCCCTATCCCTAGGGATGATATACGTTAGCAGTTTTGATGCACGAGACCGGGTTATAGTGATAGGTGATTTGAATGCAAAGGTGAGTAATGTGGCAGGTGAGGGAATAATTGGTATACATGGGGTGTTCAGTATTGTAAATGGAAATGGTGAAGAGCTTGTAGATTTATGTGCTGAAAAAGGAGTGGTGATTGGGAATACCTGGTTTAAAAAGAGAGATATACATAATTATACACATGGCCAGAGAGCGTTATTGGATTACGTGTTAATTGATAGGCGCGTGTAAGAGAGACTTTTGGATGTTAACGTGCTGAGAGGTGCAACTGGAGGGATGTCTGATCATTATCTTGTGGAGACGAAGGTGAAGATTTATAGAGGTTTTCAGAAAAGAAGAGAGAAAGTTGGGGTGAAGAGAGTGGTGAGAGTAAGTGAGCTTGGGAAGGAGACTTCTGTGAGGAAGTACCAGGAGAGACTGAGTGCAAAATGGAAAAAGGTGAGAGCAAATGACGCAAGGGGAGTGGGGGAGGAATGGGATGTATTTAGGGAAGCATTGATGGCCTGCGCAAAAGATGTTTGTGGCATCAGAAGCGTGGGAGGTGGGAAGATTAGAAAGGGTAATGAGTGGTGGGATGAAGAAGTAAAATTATTAGTGAAAGAGAAGAGGGAGGCATCTGGACGATTTTTGCAGGGAAATAGTGCAAATGACTGGGAGATGTATAAAAGAAAGGGGCAGAGGGTCAAGAGAAAATTTCAAGAGGTGAAAAAGAAGGCAAATGAGAGTTGGTGTGAGAGAGTATCATTAAATTTCAGGGAGAATAAAAAAAGATGTTTTGGAAGGAGGTAAATAAAGTGCGTAAGACATGAGAACAAACGGGAACATCGGTGAAGGAGGCTAATGGGGAAGTAATAACAAGTAGTGGTGATGCGAGAAGGAGATGGAGTGAGTATTTTGAAGGTTTGTTGAATGTGTTAGATGACAGAGTGGCAGATATAAGGTGTTTTGGTGGAGTTGCTGTGCAAAGTGAGAGGGTTAGGGAGAATGGTTTGGTAATCAGAGAAGAGATAGTGAAAGCTTTGCGGAAGATGAAAGCCGGCAAGGTGGCGAGTTCGGATGGTATTGCAGTGGAATTTATTAGAAAATGGGGTGACTGTGTTGTTGACTGGTTGGTGAGGATATTCAATGTATGTATGGCTCATGATAAAGTGCATGAGGATTGGCGGAATGCATGCGTAGTGCCATTGTACAAAGGCAAAGGAGATCAAGGCGAGTGTTCAAATTACAGAGGTATAAGTATGTTGAGTGGTCCAGGGAAATTATATGGGAGGTTATTGATTGAGAGGGTGAAGGCATGTACAGAGCATCAGATTGGGGAAGAGCAGTGTGGTTTCAGAAGTGGTAGAGGATGGGTGGATCAGGTGTTTGCTTTGAAGAACGTATGTGATAAATGCTTAGAAAAACAAATGGATTTGTATGTAGCATTTATGGACCTGAAGAAAGTATATGATAGAGTTGATAGAGATGCTCTGTGGAAGGTCTTAAGAGTATATGGTGTTGGAGGCAAGTTGTTAGAAGCAGTGAAAAGTTTTTAACGAGGATGTAAGGCATGTGTACGAGTAGGAAGAGAGGAAAGTGATAGGTTCCCAGTGAATGTCGGTTTGCGGCAGGGGTGCGTGGTGTCTCCATGGTTGTTTAATGTGTTTATGATGGGGTTGTTAGGGAGGTGAATGCAAGAGTTTTAGAGAGAGGGGCAAGTATGCAGTCTGTTGTGGATGAGAGGGATTGGGAAGCGAGTCAATTGTTATTCGCTGATTATACAGCGCTGGTGGCTGATTCGGGTGAGAAACTGCAGGAGCTGGTGATTGAGTTTAGTAGTGTGTGAAAGAAGAAAGCTGAGAGCAAATGTGAATAAGAGCAAGGTAATTAGGTACAGTAGGGTTGAGAGAGAAGTCAATTGGGAGGTAAGTTTGAATGGAAAAAAAAAAATAACTGGAGGAAGTGAAGTGTTTTAGATATCTGGGAGTACATTTGGCAGCAGATGGAACCATGGAGGTGGAGGTGAGTCACAGGGTAGGGGAAGGGGGCGAAAGTTCTGGGAGCGTTGAAGAATGTGTGGAAGGAGAGAACATTACCTCGGAAAGCAAAAGTGGGTATGTTTGAAGGAATAGTGGTTCCGACAATGTTATATGATTGCGAGGTGTGGATTATACATAGAGTTGTGCGGAGGTGGGTGGATGTGTTGGAAATGAGATGTTTGACGACAATATGTGGTGTGAGGTGGTTTGATCGAGTAAGTAATGAGAGAGTAAGAGAGATGTGTGGTAATAAAAAGAGTGTGGTTGAGAGAGCAAAAGAGGGTGTATTGAAATGGTTTGGTCGCATGTAGAGAATGAGTGAGGAAAGACTAACAAAGAGAATATATGTGTCAAAGGAGGAGGGAACGAGGAGAAGTGGGAAACCAAATTAGAAGTGGAAGGATGGAGTGAAAAAGATTTTGAGCGATCGGGGCCTGAACATGCAGGAGGGTAAAAGGTGTGCAAGGATTAGAGCGAATTGGAACGATGCGGTATACCGGGGTCGACGAGCTATCAATGGATTGAACCAGGGCATGTGAAGCGTCTAGGGTAAACCATGGAAAGTTTTGTGAGGCCTGGATGTGGAAAGGGAGCTGTGGTTTCAGTGCATTATACATGACAGCTAGAGACTGAGTGTGAACGAATGTAGCCTTTGTTGTCTTTTCCTAGCACTACCTTGCGCGCGTGCAGTGGGAGGGGGTGTCATTTCATGTGTGGCGGGGTGGCGACGAGAATGAATAAAGGCAGCAAGTATGAATTATGTACATGTGTACATATGTACATGTCTGTGTAGGTGTATATATATATATGTATACGTTGAAATGTATAGGTATGTATATGCGAGTGTGTGGACGTGTATGTATATACATGTTTATATGGCTAGGACGCCATTTGGTAAACATGTTTACCAAATGGCGTCCTAGCTACGTCTCTTCGTTGTATATCAACTGAATGTTATATTTCTCTCTTGTGTCTCCTCTGATGATGTGATTATTACACGAAAAAACACTTGGGAACTTATCGTGTTTCATTTTCCTCTGATGTTTAAAAGTAAAGAAAGCAGACTTTCAATGGGAAAATAAAGAGTTCCAATCAGGCCAAAATATGAATAGCCCCGCAGAATACACTAGCCAAGCGTCGACAGCGAATATCGCCGGTCAAACCCGCAAATCACAGGTGCAAATCAATGTACCAGTAACAAACAAAGCCAAATACGGAGCAGCTGTACAGAGGCCAGGCAAATAATAAGGCAAGGAGGTGGTGGCCTCTTGCTAACGAGGGCCGGGTGCTAATTACCTCTTTGCGTTATCGTCTGGGTAATAGTTATGAAAAAGGTCAGTGTATGACTAATTCTAAAATTTATATCGTGTCCTCAGTATTCTGGTGGCCACGGGAAGATTCTCAGCGTTGTGCATAAGGCCATTTGTAATGAATATACGATATATCTATATCTATCTATCTATCTATATATATATATATATATATATATATATATATATATATATATATATATATATATAGATATATATATATATATATATATATATATATATATATATATATATATATATATATATATATATATATCCTTCCTGACCCACGAGTCCCTTGTATTTTCATGAAGTCTCCGCAGGGCTAGAGAAACAGGCCACGTCCACAGGTCGAGACCATAGGTCATGAAGTGTAGTATGTGCGTCTACGTTGGGAGTGTCTTCGTTGCGGTAGTTGTATCGTGGTCATGGAGGGTCCTGGGATATGGTGAAACTGTGCTCTGTACTGTTGTATGGATGGGTGATGTGCAGAGCGTAGACGGGTAAGTGACTCGTGTTTGTTTGGGGAGTGCAGCCTCTCTTATTATACATTCATATATATATATCACCATTTCCCGCATTAGAGAGGTAGCGTTAAGAGCAGAGAACTGAGGCTTAGAGGGAAATATCCTCACTTGGCCCCCTTCTCTGTTCCTATCTTTGCATAAAGTTAGATTTTGACCTGATAGGGAACCTGCTTAGTGCTTTTCGGGTTCATTTCCACATACATGTGTGTCATCAGTGTTGTATTTCTTAGGGGTGAAGGGAATTATTACAGGTGAGGGGAACTATGACAAGCGGTTACTGACGTGTGAGGCTGGGATAAGACATTAAATCCTACAAAGGGGTAAGCGGTTAGTTATGGAGTGGTTGCACAGAACTGAGAGGCAAGCATGTTGCGGTGGGACTGTGTAAGGAAAAACTCCCTTCCATTCTGTACGTGTTGGGTGTTTTTACGTTTGCTAGGAAGCCAGCGATTGTTCAGACTGCTCGATTTGGTGTAATTTACAACTCTTGTCATATTTGCTTCCAAGAGGGTGGAAGATCAGGTAGATGAGGTGTTGTCTGGAGTGGAATGGATCAATTTTTTGCCAGTTAGTGTGTCAATGCCATTTAGTTTGAGGGCTGCTTTTGTGTTGATGTATCGAGAAGTCAAAAGCCTTGTTCGTGCCGTATGTGATACCTAATTGGTTGGTGTTTTATTCAGCGGGAGTGATTACTGTCCCCTTATGGTCCTTCGGCCACAATCGTATTTCTATTATTTCTGCATGAACACACTACCATCTGTCTCACCTTTCCAACCCCACAGAAAGAAGAGAAGCAACGATCATTTTACACAATATATACATATGGCAAAGAGTATTCCATTACCTGCAGTGGAACATGGTAATCATTTCCCCATTATGGACACCACAGCCTGTTTATGAACATCCCAGTTTCCGCTCTGGTGTCAGTGGTTTGAATCCTGCTGTTGTGGCGTGAGTATATATATACATAAGCCAACTCCTCACCCCAAGCACCAGCATGTCTTATCCTTACTCCCCTGACCTCTCACCTCCCCGCCAGGAGACCATATAGCTCATCCTCAACCTGTGGCCAATAAAGCACGTGTAGCGGCAATCACTTGTACATACTAACCAGGCCATCTCAATTCTGGCCTCTCCGCCCATAAACACACCTCGCTAACTATGCCCCCGGAGGACAGGCGAGGACCCTCTCGGCTGTCAGACAACGATTATAACCAATTAAAACACGAGCTTTATCTCCCACTGGCTATCATAAGTACGCCCTACAGTCGCGCGCCGGTCCCCGCCGTCTTTAATGCGGTGGTCCCCTGCATACTCTCAGGTTCTAGAGGGTGGAACATAATGTCTTGCGAGGACTTACCGCAAAACTCCCGCAGGAGATCGGTGATAGATAGAGCCGGGATCCTCTACACACACACACACACACACCACACACACACACACACACACACACACACAGAGGGAGGGAAGGTGTGCTCTGATATGGTGCAAGTCAATGACGTTCTTTCTTATGCCATACTAGATGTCAAGGTCATCGGATATACAAGTCTAGCTACGGACACCTGAACATTAGAAGGAAGCGATGATTGCGTGAAATTAAACGGTGTGCGAGCGGTTAGAAGCAAATGTGGGAGTCCGCCAGGGTTAACACGTCACCTGCTGGCTACTGTCGTCACAGCTGGGATGATACACGAGGCTGTAGTGGGAAATGTGTGAATTTTAGTTACAATTAAGTCACTGAACAGAGAATGGAAGTGAACGCGACCGGTGTTCGGAGATGATGCTGTTCTATCGGTGGCATCAGGTAATGAGCGAGAACACTCACCTGTTGTGCTGAAACTCGCTGGAGATGGACGTTAAGATAGAATGCAAGTGAAAGGCTGCTCTTAACGTTTGAAAATTCACTTCAGTGTATAGTTATCACTGGCGCTGAGGAAATTGAAAATATGAATAGAATCAGCGACCCAACATGATGTTCTGTAAGGACGGCATTGAGGATAGAACGCGATCAGTGCCGAGAGATGGGAGACAACGAGGAGTTAAGATGTATCATCCAGAGAGTCTCTCTAACCGAGAAGAAATTCACGTGTGGAGTGTATGAAACGCCTGCAGAATGGAGGACCTGAAATCCAACACATTGAATCAAATGTCTGCAGGATGGGTAACTTGTTTGGAAAGACTCTGTTTTCAAAAGTGTCTATAAGTGGAACAGCAGAGCAGCAGGAATCAAATACCTACACAATATTAAACGAATCAAGGGCAAAGGTAGAGACTGATGATGAAAGATGCGTGAGACTGAGAAGTCTTTACGTGGAATTAAGAAGTCTTTATCCAGTGACATGGATGCGAGTATGGTAGAATGGTGCGCACGTTGAAGACACTGGTCACGTACATTTACCTTGTGAAGAAATTTCACGATAACTGAAGGACAGACCACGGAAGACGTGTATATTTGCCATGAAAAGGCTATTTAGTATTTAAGTGCAGGGATTGGTTTTTGACTTGAATGCTGACCATACAATACGATGGAGAGTCTACAGATGAAGCTACGGGAGAGAGAGAGACACAGTGCTTAATGGGGAACGTACGGCGTGTACAGTGAAGGTACGTGAAGCATTAACAAGGTGGATATCCTGATTCACTCTCTCAAAACTTGTTAATATCTAAGAATCAGTCACTTTATTCTCGTTATTCGTAAAGGTTAGTTGCATTAATTATCTACCCTTGCTATTGGTTCCTAAATCTCCCATTTTCTTCACCTTTTCTTCTTTCAGGCCTTGTGCACTTAGCCATACTACGTATAAGGGAAGAAGACTGACTTTTTCTCCTAATCAGGTGTCATATGTGAATTCGTAAACGCTAATATTTCATCTCGTTGTTGACTTCCTCGACAGTCTCCACCCTCCACCAAACTCTCTCGTTGTTGTTAATGAGTGTCGACTCCCTCAACTCTCTCTCCCTAACTGTGTTTACACCCAACTCTCTCTCATATAATAGTGTGTGGACCCTCAACTCTCTCCCAAAAAGGGGAATTTGGAGCCTCCATTCTCTCCTACAAAGTAGAGATTCAACCCTATACTCACCCCTACAAACTGGAGTTTGGACTCTCCACTCTCTCCCACAAAGTGGAGAGTATGGACTCTCCAACCTTTCCCACACAATGGATTATGAGCTCCCTACTCCCTCCCACAAAGTGGAGTACAGGCTTTCCACACGGTGTAGTACAGGCCCCCCACTCTCTCCCACACAGGGAAGTATGGACTCTCCAACCTCTCTCACACGGTGGATTATGGGTTCCCAACTTCCTCCCACAAAGTGGAGTATAGGACTTCCACTCCCTCCTACACAATGGAGTATGGACCCTCCAACCTCTCACACACAGTGGAGTATGGGCACTCCGATATCTCCCACACAGTGGAGTAGGAACCCTTCCCTTCCCTCCTCCCCCGACCCCCATTCTCCCACACAAAGTGGCAAATGGACCCTCCACTTTCTCCCACATAGAGGAATGCGAACTCCTATTCTCACTCCAGTCGCTACCTGGCACAGGAATGGCGATAAGACACTGGAGTTTCTCAACACTACCCTAAATACCGTAATGCATTATTACCTGTGACCCAGTCCCCGTTGGCCGTTAACAGGATCGAGGCACACCGTATTTACCCACATGACTTGGACGTGTTTTGTCATCGTTTATCGCTTTTATGGCGTCGACAAAGACGGGGGTAGACCGTACGTAACGTACAGTGGCGTTGGTGGACAACCCCATGAAGTCAGTGAGGTCGCTTTATTCATTCCCAGTAAAAAATACTACAGACACTTACGACGTGTGATCCTGTAGGGAGCATAGTTGGAAGGGCCGCCACCAACTCTACTGGTGCTGGGGGAAGGAGGGGTGGGTTTCTTTAGTCAAACATGGGAAATAAGTTCAGACACAATGGTATCTTTACCCTCGGCAGAATCTGTGTGTTGTCTTATCATTTGCCATCTCCCCTGCAGCCGCCTTTGACACGGAACAGCTGTTTTGCTGGTTGAGAGGGCTGATTACCTGCAGCTGATGAGCTGCACTCTCCATTAGCATTTGATATAGAAAGTTTATTTTTAACGGCAATTACTTATATAAACGTTAAAGTGCGAAGCTTTACAAGCAGAATAAATTATATGTATATTTATTTATTTATTATGCTTTGTCGCTGTCTCCCGCGTCAGCGAGGTAAAGCAAGAAAACAGACGAAAGAATGGCCCAACCCACCCACATACACATGTATATACATACACGTCCACACACGCACATACACATACCTATACATCTCAACGTATACATATATATACACACACAGACATATACATATATACACATGTACATAATTCATACTGTTTGCCCTTATTCATTTCCGTCGTCAAACCGCCACACATGAAATGACAACCCCCTTCCCACGCATGTGCGCGAGGTAGCGCTAGGAAAACACAAAAAAAGGCCACATTCGTTCACACTCAGTCTATAGCTGTCATGTGTAATGCACCGAAAACACAGCTCCCTTTCCACATCCAGGCCCTACAAAATTTTCCATGGTTTACCCCAGACGCTTCACATGCCCTATTTCAATCCATTGACAGCACGTCGACCCCACTATACCACATCGTTTCAATTCACTCTATTCCTTGCACGCCTTTCACCCTCCTGCATGTTCAGGCCCCGATCGCTCAAAATCTTTTTCACTCCATCTTTCCACCTCCAATTTGGTCTCCCACTTGTCGTTCCCTCCACCTCTGACACATATATCCTCTTTGTCAATCTTTCCTCACTCATCCTCTCCATGTGAATAAACCATTCAAAAAACCCTCTTCTGCTCTCTCAACCACACTCTTTTATTACCACACATCTCTCTTACCCTTTCATTACTTACTCGATCGAACCACCTCACACCACATATTGTCCTTATACATCTCATTTCCAGCACATCCACCCTCCTCCGCACAAATCTAACTATAGCTCACGCCTCGCAACCATATAACATTGTTGGAACCACTATTCCTTCAAACATACCCATTTTTGCTTTCCAACATAACGTTCTCGACTTCCACACATTTTTCAACGCTCCCAGAACTTTCGCCCCCTCCCCCACCCTATGATGCACTTCTGCTTCCAAGCCAAATCCACTCCCAGATATTTAAAACTCTTCACTTCCCCCAGTTTTTCTCCATTCAAACTTACCGCCCAATTATCTTCTTTCTCAACCCTACTGTACCTAATAACCTTGTTCTTATTCACATTTACTCTCAGCTTTCCTCTTTCACACACTTTACCAAACTCAGTCACCAGCTTCTGCAGTTTCTCACCCGAATCAGCCACCAGCGCTGTATCATCAGCGAACAACAACTGACTCACTTCCCAAGCTCTCTCATCCACAACAGACTGCATACTTGTCCCTCTTTTCAAAACTCTTGCATTTACCTCCCTAACAACCCCATCCATAAAGACATTAAACAACCATGGAGACATCACGCACCCTTGCCGCAAACCAACATTCAATGAGAACCAATCACTTTCCTCTCTTCCTACACGTACACATGCCTTACATCCGCGATAAAAACTTTTCACTGCTTCTAACAACTTACCTCCCACACCATATATTCTTAATACCTTCCACAGAGCATCTCTATCAACTCTATCATATGCCTTTTCCATATCCATAACTGCTACATACAAATCCATTTGCTTTTCTAAGTATTTCTCACATACCTTCTTCAAAGCAAACACCTGATCCACACATCCTCTACCACTTCTGAAACCACACTGCTCTTCCCCAATCTGATGCTCTGTACATGCCTTCCCCCTCTCAGTCAATACCCTCCCATATAATTTCCCAGGAATACTTAACACACTTATACCTCTGTAATTTGTGTACTCACTCTTATCCCCTTTGCCGTTGCACAATGGCACTATGCATGCATTCCGCCAGTCTTCAGGCACCTCACCATGAGTCATACATACATCAAATAGCCATACCAACCAGTTAACAATACAGTCACCCCTTTTTTGATAAATTCCACTGCAATACCATCCAAACCCGCTGCCTTGCCAGCTTTCATCTTCCGCAAAGCTTTTACTACTACTTCTCTGTTTACCTAATCATTCTCCCTAACCTCTCACTTTGCACACCACCTCGACCAAAACACCCTATATCTGCCATTCTATCATCAAACACATTCAACAAACCTTCAAAAGACTCACTCCATCTCCTTCTCACATCACCACTACTTGTTATCACCTCCCCATTAGCCCCCTTCACTGATGTTCCCATTTGTTCACTTGTCTTACGCACTTTATTTACCTCCTTCCAAAACATCTTTTTAAATGATACTCTCTCACCCCAACTCTCATTTGCCCTCTTTTTCGCCTCCTTCACCTTTCTCTTGACCTCCTGCCTCTTTCTTTTATACATCTCCCACTCATTGGCATTATTTCCCAGCAAAAAATCGTCGAAACGCTTCTTTCTTCTCTTTCACTAATAATCTTACTTCTTCATCCCACCACTAACTACCCTTTCTAATCTGCCCACCTTCCACGCTCCTCATGCCACAAGCATCTTTTGCACAAGCCATCACTGTTTCCCTAAATACATCCCATTCCTCCTCCACTCCCCTTACGTCCTTTGTTCTCACATTTTTCCATTCTGTACTCAGTTTCTCCTGGTACTTCCTCACACAAGTCTCCTTCCCAAGCTCACTTACTCTCACCATTCTCTTCACCCCAATATTCTCTCTTCTTTTCTGAAAACCTCTATAAATCTTCACTTTCGCCTCCACAAGGCAATGATTAGATATCACTCCAGTTGCACCTCTCAGCACATTAACATCCAAAAGTCTCTTTTTCGCGCTCCTATCAATTAACACGTGATCCAATATATATATATATATATATATATATATATATATACATATATATATATATATATATATATATATATATATATATATATATATATATATATATATATATATATATCTTTTTATTCTCCCTAAAATTTAATGATACTCTCTCACCCCATCTCTCATTTGCCCTTTTTTTCACCTCTTGAACCTTTCTCGACCTCCTGTCTCTTTCTTTTATACATCTCCCACTCAATTGCATTTTTTCCCTGCAAAAATCGTCCAAATGCCTCTCTCTTCTCTCTCACTAATACTCTTACTTCTTCATCCCACCACTCACTACCCTTTCTAATCAACCCACCTCCCACTCTTCTCAGGTAAATAAAGTGCGTAAGACAAGGGAGCAAATGGGAACTTCAGTGAAGGGCGCAAATGGGGAGGTGATAACAAGTAGTGGTGATGTGAGAAGGAGATGCAGTGAGTATTTTGAAGGTTTGTTGAATGTGTTTGATGATAGAGTGGCAGATATAGGGTGTTTTGGTCGAGGTGGTGTGCAAAGTGAGAGGGTTAGGGAAAATGATTTGGTAAACAGAGAAGAGGTAGTAAAAGCTTTGCGGAAGATGAAAGCCGGCAAGGCAGCAGGTTTGGATGGTATTGCAGTGGAATTTATTAAAAAAGGGGGTGACTGTATTGTTGACTGGTTGGTAAGGTTATTTAATTTATGTATGACTCATGGTGAGGTGCCTGAGGATTGGCGGAATGCGTGCATAGTGCCATTGTACAAAGGCAAAGGGGATAAGAGTGAGTGCTCAAATTACAGAGGTATAAGTTTGTTGAGTATTCCTAGTAAATTATATGGGAGGGTATTGATTGAGAGGGTGAAGGCATGTACAGAGCATCAGATTGGGGAAGAGCAGTGTGGTTTCAGAAGTGGTAGAGGATGTGTGGATCAGGTGTTTGCTTTGAAGAATGTATGTGAGAAATACTTAGAAAAGCAAATGGATTTGTATGTAGCATTTATGGATCTGGAGAAGGCATATGATACAGTTGATAGAGATGCTCTGTGGAAGGTATTAAGAATATATGGTGTGGGAGGCAAGTTGTTAGAAGCAGTGAAAAGTTTTTATCGAGGATGTAAGGCATGTGTACGTGTAGGAAGAGAGGAAAGTGATTGGTTCTCAGTGAATGTAGGTTTGCGGCAGGGGTGTGTGATGTCTCCATGGTTGTTTAATTTGTTTATGGATGGGGTTGTTAGGGAGGTAAATGCAAGAGTTTTGGAAAGAGGGGCAAGTATGAAGTCTGTTGGGGATGAGAGAGCTTGGGAAGTGAGTCAGTTGTTGTTCGCTGATGATACAGCGCTGGTGGCTGATTCATGTGAGAAACTGCAGAAGCTGGTGACTGAGTTTGGTAAAGTGTGTGGAAGAAGAAAGTTAAGAGTAAATGTGAATAAGAGCAAGTACAGTAGGGTTGAGGGTCAAGTTAATTGGGAGGTGAGTTTGAATGGAGAAAAACTGGAGGAAGTGAAGTGTTTTAGATATCTGGGAGTGGATTTGGCAGCGGATGGAACCATGGAAGCGGAAGTGGATCATAGGGTGGGGGAGGGGGCGAAAATTCTGGGAGCCTTGAAGAATGTGTGGAAGTCGAGAACATTATCTCGGAAAGCAAAAATGGGTATGTTTGAAGGAATAGTGGTTCCAACAATGTTGTATGGTTGCGAGGCGTGGGCTATGGATAGAGTTGTGCGCAGGAGGATGGATGTGCTGGAAATGAGATGTTTGAGGACAATGTGTGGTGTGAGGTGGTTTGATCGAGTAAGTAACGTAAGGGTAAGAGAGATGTGTGGAAATAAAAAGAGCGTGGTTGAGAGAGCAGAAGAGGGTGTTTTGAAATGCTTTGGGCACATGAAGAGAATGAGTGAGGAAAGATTGACCAAGAGGATATATGTGTCGGAGGTGGAGGGAACGAGGAGAAGAGGGAGACCAAATTGGAGGTGGAAAGATGGAGTGAAAAAGATTTTGTGTGATCGGGGCCTGAACATGCAGGAGGGTGAAAGGAGGGCAAGGAATAGAGTGAATTGGAGCGATGTGGTATACCGGGGTTGACGTGCTGTCAGTGGATTGAATCAAGGCATGTGAAGCGTCTGGGGTAAACCATGGAAAGCTGTGTATGTATGTATATTTGCGTGTGTGGTCGTATGTATGTGCATGTGTATGGGGGGGGTTGGGCCATTTCTTTCGTCTGTTTCCTTGCGCTACCTCGCAAACGCGGGAGACAGCGACAAAGTATAATAAAATATAAATATATATATACATACATACATATATATATATATATATATATATATATATATATATATATATATATATATACATATGTGTGTGTGTATGTATATATATTCTATTATCATACAAGACTGCCGTCTCCCGTGTCAGCGATGTAGCGCCATTAAACAGGCGAAAAATGGCCCATCCACTCATACACACAAATATATACATAAACGTTTACATATGCACATATAAGTATCAACATATACATGCATATACATACACAAACAGACATATACATATATAGACATGTACATATTCACATTTGCTTGCCTTCATCGATTCTGGTCGCTACCCCGCCCCACAAGAAACAACATCGTTACCCCCTCCCCCCCGCTCATCGTCTTCAAGTGTAGTAACATGAACGCTGCCTCTCTTAATCCTCCTTGCTACAGATCCCTCTGCCTGTCATCGTATTATCCACTTGCAGAAGACCGTGAGGCAGATTAGATACCGAGTGACTGGCAACGTCTGTCATAGTCTTGCCAGTTACCCGCAGCCCACTTTAGATCATAACACATCACTTCTTTCTTTCATACTTGTTCGCAGTTTCCCGTGTCAGCGTTCTAGCGCCAGAAAAAGACTAAGAAAACACCTCATTCGCTAAGATCAATTCATTCTCTAGCTGTCGTGTGTAATGCCCCAAAACTACAGTCCACATCCACAACCAGTCCCCAGAGACCTCTCCAAGATTTCCTTATATACCCTGGTTTAGTCCACTGATAGCACGTCGCCCCCTGTATACTACATTGCACAAATTCACCCTAGCCAGTGCACGCCTTTCACACTTCCTATCAACGTTAAAGAAATAAGCAGCAATCTTACTTATCAGAAGAAAAGTTAGGCTTTACACTGACTCGTACTGGTAAACAGCAACGGACTTTGAATAATAGGTTAAGTAGATGTTGGCCTTACGGACTATCGACTAGCAGGATCATTAACTCCCGTGTGATTTCAAGCTATAGCACAAGATGAAGAAGCCCGAACACTTCAGTCTTCTTCAGGTGCTCAAGATAGTTTTCAGACTGTACATATGGTGGAGAATCTCAAGGCTAGCAATAGCCAGAGGTCCTAATAACAAAGTCCATATCATATGTGAATTAGAAAAAACAAATATTACAGATATTTTTATGTATGTTGCTGGATTTGACATTCAAAGAGCTTCTCTCTTATTCCTTTAATATTCATATCTGTATACATAAACTAAATCTATTCATGTCTTCGATATCCCTATTATGTCAGTACTATTCTACGTGTTTCGTCCGTATATGTGGATCTGCCTATTCATATACAGATCAAGTCCCATCCCCTGGCTATCAATTTACGTAGCTCTCCTGCCGACCAGCCAACACGTCTAGCACTTTGCTGCCCCTCCCTCCCCATACATCCATCAGCACCCCCTGGGGCGACCGACGCACTACGACCCCCACTACTCCCCTTCCCCCAACAAAGAGTGTCCCTCCCTCACAGGTATACCCATATACAACCTGCATCTATGTTATATCCGTCACCGGAGGACCTTTCCAGCCCCCCTCATTTGTAATACACGGGTGAGCTAAAGGGGCTTTCTAAAGCGATAACTTACGTCCGGGTGTTGCAAGCTGGACGGCCACAGCGCGTTGAAATAGGAGTCCCATAGGTTGTTATATGGGGCGATGGTTCCCTTTACCGTCCCCCGCCAGGTAGTTATTAGCGCCAGGTTCAGGTCGACCCTGCCATTTGGAGGCATCCAGGGTGGGTGTGGGGTCACGAGGTTTGGAGGCGTGGGCGTGATGAAGGCATGGGCGTGAGGGCGGCCGATCAACCGACTATTGAGGGTTGCTGATGGATTTACGAGGGAGGGGGTGGAAGGATATACGGGAAGGAGTGAATGAGTGAGGTCAGGGGATTACATGTTACTGCTGTCTTGAAGAGACGTCTACATTTCCTGGTCTGTATCAAGGTAAAGCGAATAACTTTATCATAGACAACTATTCATCTGGCAGGTGCAGTCCGGTAACGCTTTCTTTCCTGTTGACTGATCCCTGATCCAGATCCGATTAGTGACTGACCCTACAGTCTGTTTTGATCAATGACTGATGATGTCTGGTCCTGACATGGTGACTGACCGATCGTAATGAAAGAGCTAGTCCCTAAGTAATCTTAATGACAGAAAGGGTAATTCATGTTAATGAGTTCATTTGAAAGCGATATTAATGCTTAAAGTAGTCAGTGACTGATATTATCCGAGTTAGTCAGTGACTGATCTTATTATCCGAGTTAGTCGGTGACTGATCTTATCATCCGAGTTAGTCAGTGACTGATCTTATTATCCGAGTTAGTCAGTGACTGACCATAATGCCACAGCAAGTCAGTGACTTGTCATAATGCCTGAGCCACCAAGTACCTGATCTTCAGGCTTGAATAAATATCAATGTCAGAGAGCTCGTCAGTAAATGATATCATCGCCAGAGCTAATCAATGACTGGTCTTACTGTCTAAACTAATCAATGACTGGTCTTACTGTCTAAACTAATCAATGACTGATCTTACTGTCTAAACTAATCAATGACTGGTCTTACTGTCTAAACTAATCAATGACTGATCTTACTGTCTAAACTAATCAATGACTGGTCTTACTGTCTAAACTAATCAATGACTGATCTTACTGTCTAAACTAATCAATGACTGATCTTACTGTCTAAACTAATCAATGACTGATCTTACTGTCTAAACTAATCAATGACTGATCTTACTGTCTAAACTAATCAATGACTGGTCTTACTGTCTAAACTAATCAATGACTGGTCTTACTGTCTAAACTAATCAATGACTGATCTTACTGTCTAAACTAATCAATGACTGATCACACTGTCTAGGTTAATCAATGACTGATTATAATGCCTGAGCTAGTCCTTGATGCCTGAGTTAGGTCAGAGACGGTTATATTCTCTCACTCTCCCTTTCCCCTGCAACACAACGAGGCAAACTAGTTCGCGGAACACGCTCGGCTGATAACGTTAACCTACCAAGCCACAACACCCGACGTCATCCAACATCACCCATTGGTTGTGGAAACCTAAGGAGCTGGGCGGTTTGATCACAGCAAGACTCCCTCCTTCCTGGTTTCATAACTTCTCCAGTGCAGACACACCTCACCTTACTAACGGTCGCATCACTATCATCTGGTATGCACTTCTCTCCGCCTTGAGGTCGTCAGATGGCGACAAAGCCCCAAAGGTAACCCGCTAAGTTATCCTCACCGAACTACCTACAAAACCCTAAAAGCCTCTCCTCAAACTATCCAAAGCCCTTTGCTCCAACATTAACGCTTCTCCCTAAATCAAAATGCCCCACTGACTGCGTCTTCATACATTTCCCAAATACCGAGGTCAAAAAGCACACAATATCTCACTGGATTACGACCCATTACCATCACTCCGATCCTCTGCTCACTCTGTGAAAATTTTGTGTTTGACTGAAGCTAACACAGACACATTAACTTCATGAGAACCTTAGTAGTTTCGTAAAATGAGGACTTCATCGATCACCTCCAGCAACGCCAGCATCGTGGTCTTTACCTATCGCAACCAAGGGAGACGACAGGCCTCTGTGGCTCTCACCTTTGTTGAATCTATAAATGCCTTCGACTTAGTCAGCCATAACATAATCCACAACAAAGCCATCAACCTTGGGTAGCGGAGGGGTCTTGTTCCGTGGCTTGCAGACTTTCCCAGTGAACGTCGTTAGGCTGCACGCTTCTGAGGGGCCATTTCCACCTTTCAGTATCTTACCTGTTGCATCACACAGGTTACAGAAATGGAACCCTTGTGTTTCCTCCTCTCTCTCGATGGAATGGTTTCCTGGTTTGATGCGAGTACGTCGGGGACTTTAACATTGCTATCTGGATTTGGTATGGGCTTTCCACACCAAGTAGCCTGCCAGGGCGCTATTTCCTTTGTCAACTACGTTACTATCATCCACGTAACCAAGACCGTAGTCGCACATACCTATGCTTCCAACCACGTCCCAGACCATTACTGTCTCACTCAGCCAAACTCCCTCTAAGTTGTGCAGTCCTTCAAGTTTCTCGGTCTCATTTAGATGATAAGCTAAGTTGGAAGGAATACATCAGTACCATCGTCAAATCTTCCAGCTATCACGGATATTCTTCCCTGACTCAAGACGGTACTTACCCTCCCTACACCTAAAGTCAAGAGTATATACACTACTTTCATTCTCCTTAAGTCGTCTACGCCTTCCCCGCCTGTTCTTCCTCCTTATCCACCAAAGAACAGGTGCAAAAGACGGCCTCCTAAGAGGCACTCACCTCACTGATCCTCCCAGTTTTCCCCAACCATCACTTGGTCTCCATCAGACCAAACAGTTTGGGAATAAGCTGCTGTACCACTCTCACCATCACCTACTTCTTACAACCCGAGATCCCTCGTCCCCGAGTTGCAATGCGGCGCCATTACTTAACGAGCTCGTAAAGAGCGCTACAAGAACAGCCCCATCCCAACCACTGTTAATATGAACAATTAGCAGATAATAACCTCCACTCAACTATACCTGTAAAGACTAAAGCTTGTTACCACCATCCCCCTCTCTTCATAACCCAAGTGGTATAGGCATTCGCTCCGTATTACCAGGCATTACCTGCAGTAAAGTCGTTAATTCCTTATCCTAGAGCCCATTCCATGGGTTTCCTGTAGTTTCCAGGCTGCCTTCCAGTCAAAGGCAGAGACTCGCTAGAGAGAGTCCCTCAACAACGTGGTACTCCTCTCCGTCCAGTTGTCTAGTGATGATGATACAGCCTCAGTGAAGGTCATCACATGCTGGTGAGGTTGGTAACAACATAGTGTTTCGTGATTTTTGAAATACTAATAGCAACAATAATCATGATAATGATAATAATAATAATAATAATAATAATAATAACAATAATAATAATAACAATAATAATATGAATTCTCATAATCATCATTATCATCACTATCATTACCATTATTTCTATTACTATCATCAACATTATAATGATAATAATGATTATACTAATAATACTAATAATCATTATCAGTCATCATTACTATTATTATTACTATTATCATTATTATTATCATTTCATTCATTCTTCGTATTATCATTATCATTATCATCATTATCATTATTATCATGATCTTTACCATTATCATCATCTTGCAACACGACTCGTATGCTCATCATTTCATTTACTATATTCATTTTTATTTCCAGCATTGATTATCTTCACACAACATCTATTTAATTCACGCTTCGCATGCCTCTCTATCAGCGAAGTCTATACCTAATGATTAATCTTACAGGATGTGTTTCCTCTTTAATTGATCATAACTCATTTCAGGTATCTTGTAAATTACTTTCATACTGGTTTATCCTCCTCATAATTTGTTTTCATTAATCTTCGTTTACTTTTAAAAAGATGTGAGCACTTTGTGTGGTTAGCTAGCAGCATTCACGTTCCACAGGTTCTAAGTAGGTCTCACACTGATCCTACGTCTCACACTGATTCTAACCACATCTCACACTGATTCTAACTACACTGTTTCTAACCACATCTCACACTGATTCTAACCACATCTCACTGTAATTCTAACAACAGTTCATACTGATTCTAACGTCTCACACTGACTCGAGCCACATCTCACGCCGATTCTAAGCACGCTTCACACCGATTCTGCATCTCACACTGATTCTGACTACATCTCTCACCGACTCTAAGCATATCTCTCTGACTCAAACAAACTACGTCTCACACGGATGCTAACTACATCTGACACTAACTCTAATTACATCTCTGATTCTAACCACATCTCGCGCTGATTCTGAATACATCTCACACTGATTCAAACCACATCACACAACGACTTCAATCACGTCTCGCATATCCTAGCCACATCTCACACTGATTTAAAGCCAGTTCTGCATCTTACACTCTCATGCATGCCATCTGACTGAAACTCTCCTTAAATCACACCTACTGAGATGTCGCCTCACTTCATCCAACTCTCTCTCTCTCTCTCTCTCTCTCTCTCTCTCTCTCTCTCTCTCTCTCTCTCTCTCTCTCTCTCTCTCAGCCTCTGAGCGTAAGTGAATCACCCATTATAACTGTTCTTCAGGCCATCTTAGTCGCTCCATCATCTGGCACATAATACTCCGCCCTCGAGAGATCTAGATCACCCTAACTTTCCTCCTTCACTGCCGTCTTGATCACTCAGAATCTCCTTCACCCTAACTCTGGTTTACGCTCCTCCTGTCAATTCTGCCTTAACTCGCTAGACTATGTCCTCTCATCCGCGCGGATTAGAACAAAATCTTCCTTTTTTTCCAACAAAAAGGCTTCTATAGACCATTAAGACCTGAAATTAACAGTGAGTACATCAGTGAACGACTGTGATCAACGGTGTGACTGGATGCTTGCTGAGGTGAGTGACCGAGTGCGTGGAAAGAGCTGCTGGCTGGCCTGACTGGTTGGTATTATAACTGTCTTCTTTGCTGGGTGTGAGGCTGGGAGGATGCAATGACTGTCGACTGATCGAGTGAGCGACTGGTTGGCGTGTGTGACTGGTCAGTCAATCGGCAGAGCTTGAGTCACTGTCTCACTGTGACTGGCTGTTCGGGTAACAGTGTGACTGGCTGGCAGACAGGCGTTACCCGGCAGCGTATAGCGTATAGCGCCGTGTAGCCCTTGGTAAGAACCTGATGACGCCTATCATAATGCTATGCTCGGTAGACGCTGGTAAGTGATGGCCTGTACGGCTCAGTCACCCGGGATTTATTGAAAGAATGTCAACTCTATCAACAAAATGATAACGATTCAGGATATTGAAGAAATTTCCTGTGTGTGTGTGTGTGTGTGTGTGTGTGTGTGTGTGTGTGTGTGTGTGTGTGTGTGTGTGTGTGTAATTTAGTGCAATCTGAAGGAAGGAAAGATTAATGGTTTTTTTGACACCGAGCATAAATTTTTTTTAGGGTTTCCATGTCAGATGAATTCTGGGGACATGTGCATTTGACTCAATGCATTTTTTGAACTGGTAACAAGGTAGGGCAAATAAAGTACGACACACACTTTAAAAAAGCGTTTGCCAATCTTCACACTTATAAAGTATGGTGATTATAATCAGAAAGTCCCTCGACGGTCATACTTAAATATTATGTACTTATGAACTTCCGGTCGACATTCTTCACGTCCTAGATAAAAACATTAAACAAATTAGTGTCTTTCCTCCACCGTGGATGATTTCCACATCAGACATCTACACCCTCGTTATGCTCATTAAGAGAACCATACTAAACTATGGTAACACAGGTTAACAACACGCACCACACCGTACTATCCAACTGACTAAGATCTTTCTCAATCCAGGTAACGCAAAACATCTGACCCACGATGCAATATAGGGATTCATCATTATCGAAGAACCATCTTTTATCAAGACGATATGCCCTTCCTCCGGCAGACGAAATATATCTATTTACTCATGGCGTAATATTGACCTTTTCCCGACCATGGCAATAGGTGCTCATCAGAACCAATTTCACCAGCTGGGCAAATATATACGTGGGTCATGAGGTGATGTGTGCCTTGAAAGACCTACCTCGGCCGAGGCAATAGGCAGTTATTAGAACCAACTTGGACATTGTAGTTTACATTATGTAAACCATTCTGGCTCGTGAAGAGCGGCCTTTACAAGTGGTTTACAGGGCCAGTTGTAATATACCTTCACACAATGTTCCTTGCCACCGCACGCACGCCATGTATCCTCCACAGAGGTCGGGGGTCAGCGACGCTATTCTTGTGAGAGAGAAACTGACAACGTCTTCATTCGTGACCTTATCAAGCTTGCGAAACTTATTCTCTCCTTCGTTGCTAAATACTGGCAAAAATGTTCGCCAACTTACCGGCTCACATTCGTGAAACTACAGTAATGTCTCGCTCATATAAAGTCTCGCTAAGTTAACGTCGCTTGTGTTAATATATTCACGGTTAACTTCAGCCTATTCAGGACCAAACTCTCCGCTAACTTATAAACTTTCTCAAATGACCGATCGACAATTTACGAAAATGTGCTCCGTCATGATACGCGGAGAAAGTCTATCAAATCAACTAAAATCTACAAATTCATTGCTGATACTAATTAAGAATATGAATCCATCGATATAGTTAGTGACAAATCTACTCATCTTCGACCCGACACTAACAAATCTCAACTAATTTCTTCCCCTTTTGCAAAGTGAGGCGAATGTTCTTCCTTATTTGTTCAACACACTGTTCAAGGACGACGCTGGAATACTTATATATGCAGATGACGTCTCCATCATCTATTGACGTTTGATCAGGTGAGGACGACGGTGCCAGACGTGTGACAATGCTGCACAGACAAAATGCAAAGTATCGTATGCGCGGGAGGTGGCCAGACTTCGTACCGAGGTCGCACAGTTCTCGGAACCAAACGGTTTCGTCGCCGTGACGTTGAGGATACCAGTATGGTTCAGGGTTGGGGAGGGGAGAGATGGGACACTCGTGTACTAAAGCTCGTACGGTGAACTGAGCTTTCTTGTAGTGTCGAATCAGGTGAGGGATTTGTCCATTCGACCAAGCACAATAGCACTTCGTGTATAAAGCTCTTTTGAGGACTTTCACCGGCTGTTGAACCTAAGAACCTCTGCATTCGTTATCCCCTGGTGTGTGTGTGTGTGTGTGTGTGTGTGTGTGTGTGTGTGTGTGTGTGTGTATGTGAAATCAGCACAGACAGGTTAAAGGCTCACACAGGAGGGAGAGGTGAGAGGCATACAAACCAGAGCCAAACCTCTCCAGAGGTTCAGATTTACAACAGAAATAACAATATGTCTGGTATTTTCAGCACATGTGATGTAGCGTCAGAAATTCTCTAGCGACACTGTAGTCGCCCGTCGTCAACTGACGATGCCACAGCCTCGCCAAGGGTGGCTCTTAACTCGCGGTGTAACCTTAAGCAGGCGGAGTCTGGAGGCACCTACCAGAGTGAGGCACTTGTCCTGGATTCAGACGAGCTGATATGTGGAGACGGAGACAAACTCGTAACTACTACAATATATTCGTACAACCTCACTCATGTTAGTCAAGATATTATCACCGGCCCAATAACAGATAAGACTGTAGTGTCCGGATTTGCTTCACCTCTCATTATGGATCTCATTATACAGGTAAACGTAGCAACCGATGAATGAACCGTGATAAGAAATTGAGAATTCTTCTCATAAGTAGCTAACACAACTGACCCTTGGTAATTAAGCCTGTGAGTACGACGGCACTGCATTTGAAGACACTTAGAGACTTATGTCATCGTGCTCAAGGAACATGGCGTCGTGCTCAAGAGTCGTACCGTCGCATTCAAGGATCGTACCTTCGTGCTCAAGGAACGTACCGTCGTGCTCAAGGGTCGTACCATCATGCTCAATAGACGTAACGTCATGCTCAAGGGTCGTACCGTCGTGCTCAAGAGACGTACAGTCGTGCTTAAGGTTCTTACCGTCGTACTCAAGGGTCGTACTGCCGTGCTTAAAGACTTGTCCATGTTATCCATGGATAAAGATAACGTATCGTCCTACAAAACAGTTGTATTTAGCGTAATAGCAAAAAAGTAATTTTCTTATCATTCCTGCTAACCATATCGTTCGTGACATGTTTACGTGTGTCCCAGGCTCTAAACACCCAGACCCAATGGACACTTCTGGTTGTTGCTTCCTCTAGCCTCTGGTGGTGAACGAGCCACACGAGGACTGACCGTTATGATACCTCTCTCATTCTCATACAGTAAAACGGCGGATTTCTCTCAATGCTTTTCTCTCTTTCTTCCCCCCATCCTAAAGCCTTTCCACACTTAGGGTTCAAGTCTATGAACACCCAAGGAGGCGAAAACTATCTCTTCTTTCTTTCTTTTCCTCTTAGTTTCTCTTTCTGCTTTTCATCAGGTATGGCCATGGTTAGGACTATATATTGACCCGTATCCCACTCAGTATGTGTAACCTTACACCCGAGGCAATTCTAAGTATACTTATGCACTTAATCATCTGAAACCTGAAACTGTTTTCAGCAACGTCTACGTACTTCATTTTCTGAAATACCTGAAGATATTCTGAGCACAGTACGCTTAATGTAAACGTGCTTGAGTGTCTATTACCTCACTCATTCTTCCTCTAAACGTTCCTCTCTTCAGCATATGTTCCCAGAAAACCCTAGTTATAATTTTGTTAATAATTGTCTGTGGATTTCAACACCTGTTCGAAATTGGGTTAAATGATTTTCAAACAATCATCTCGACTTCACCAAAGGAGACAACTACAGAAAACTCAAATTAATAAGAATATGAAACGCTAAAACAGAAAAACAGTCAAGTTTCAAAAAACCAATGCCAAAATTTGTGACTAAATCTAAAACAATGCCAAATCTACAATTATGGGAGAAAATATGTCTTAATCTATAACTCAGGGGGGAAACATGATACTATATATACAATTCTGAAACAAAAATCCTCAAACTACAGTTCATGTTGTGAACAGAATATCAAAAAGTCCTCAGTATTCACAATGCCATCACAGTCATTCAGCATCCTTCTCACAACCTATGGCTGAAACAACGCTGAATTCTACACACACACACACACACACAGAGGCTGATATGTAGGTATACACAGAATCTTGGTAATCACAGGCTTGAGCACATCCCATATGTCTACTGGTAT